>NC_079137.1:51596551-51816920 GCF_945859705.1 Episyrphus balteatus
AAACTGAGATTACACTGGTGGCTGGTCATTGGCAACAGATCTTCATACGTGTTTTGAGGTATTTTCACGTTTTTGATATATCAAATGAATGTTAATATTATCAGCATGAGTATTAAACTTAAAAAGGAACATCATTTTATCGTTATCTCCAGGATGTTGAATATTAAATTAAATGAAATTTTGCACAATTATAGTTTATTTATTTACCTATCTCATTCATTTATCTATTAAAACAAAAAAGTTATAATCAATTGATTTTCCTGTCGCTTTTTCGTTTCATCTTGTTTCAAATTACTACGATACTAAAGAAGTTTTCACTTTAAAAGTAATAAATTTTTGAAGTCAATCAAATTTTACAAAAAAAGCCGAAAAAACTACGTTTTTTATATTCTTTTATCAATAGGTATATCGATTTTTTGATATTCAAAGCTATACAAAAAATTACACCATTAAACAGCTTATAAAATTTCCTGAAGAATAAAGCCATACTTAAATTCTTGTAATGCACAAAAAATATAAAAATAATTTATTGAAAACAATCATTTTCATCAAAAAAAAAAAAGCGAAAAAAACACGTAATTTTATCTTCTCACGCTATTAAATGCATTTTTTCCCTATTAACCTATAATAAATTTTATACCATCTGAAAGCTTATTGTCCAAAATATATATATCGATCAGGTCTATGAGACATCTACAAAAAGAGCTAGAATTTTTTGAACTCAATCAATTTCCGTCGAAAAAAAGCAAAAAAAAACATTCATTTTTATGTTCTCATACTATCAAATCAATTTTTTTGTTTAACAACCTATTAAAAATTTTATACCATGTGAAAGCTTATTGTTTCACCTTTCATATGACGTATCAATCTCATTTCAAAGATGCCTACAAGTGAAGTTAGAATTTTTTAAAGTCAACCATGTCGAATTTCCAGACTGAGATTACGATACTTCCTACTGGTGGCTGGTCATTGGCAACAGATCTCCACAGGTGTTTTGAGGTATTTTTAATTTTTTTTTTTCAATTTAAGATTGTGTAACTTGTAGATCACGTAACGTTATGTGTGATATATCAAATAAAAGGTTATGTTATCAGCATGCGTATTGAAGTTAAATCAAATTTGTATGTGCATTAGATCAAAAGATATAACGTGCAGGAAAAGAACATCTTTTTACATCATTTTTACTCAGAATTTTTTAAATGAAATTAATTGAAATTGTACAATTATAATCTATTTAATTACCTATCTACAGTACAAATTTCATTCATTTATCTATTAAAACAAAAAAGTTATAACAAGTTGAATGTTCGTGTCGCGTTTTCGTTTCATAACATTTTTCACTCATCTCAAAATATTTTATATCAGGTAACAGTCCAAACCAGTATGTCAATTGAATTCAAATTTAGTTGTTTTTGGTGATTTCAAAGAGTGAAAAATTTAAATTTGTTTAAGACCATAATTACCAATATCTGCCATGTGACCGATTTTAAAACAACTTTTCTTTTTTTTTTTTTGTTAAACTACGATTTTGATATAGGTTAATCTGTTTCCTTTAATAAATAAGGTTGTGTTTCGAATAATAATAAAACATTTTTCTAACCATTACAC
This sequence comes from Episyrphus balteatus, assembly GCF_945859705.1. NCBI lineage: Eukaryota > Metazoa > Arthropoda > Insecta > Diptera > Syrphidae > Episyrphus > Episyrphus balteatus. Next base: position 51,598,160 of record NC_079137.1, read on the forward strand.
TGTGTAATACTAAAAAAAATACTCGGACTTTAATAAGGCCTGTACCAATAATTACAAAAGGGCATGCAAAAACTACCTTCAAATATTGTGTCGTATTGTCAAATTGCCTGAACATAACTTTTCTAGCTTATTTCCCCTACTCTCGCACTTGCTTTTTAAAAAGGATATTTTGGCTGGATTTTGAACTTTGAAAGTAACGAGTATTCACCTTTTAGGTAAATGTCCTTTTTTTTCAACTTCTTATCCATATGAAAAAAAATACGTATACGCCACAGTGTACAAGTAAAACTTGTAAATAATATGAATCTTAACTTTGACCTAGGTGCTAATATACGCAAATCGTATAATTAAATAAACACAAGCATCCTTTCATAACCTGCTTATTATTTGAAATACCTATTACAAAATATTATTACATTTTGGTTACTTAGTAACCAAAAAGTCCTTTTCGTGGAATTTTTGGCTGTTGATCTCATTCGTAGCGGCTGTTTTTCCTGGTGTCACTTGTATCTGTTTATGCTGAAATCTTGAACCAAAACCAACTCAACTCAATAAACTTATCTTACTTATTTAATTTAACTTTAATTTGCACACTCAATTGGTTTAAAATTATCTCTTCCTTCTGTTGTTTTACCCCTATAACCTTTTTGGATACTGTCTCTTTTTCTAAAAAAATTTAATCCAATAAACCCTATCCTTCAATATTACTCTGGCAAAACCTCAACTTAATAATATTATACTAGCAATTTGTACCGGAAGTCTATAGCAATTAGGCACACACAGGGCAATACATGGCATGAATTTTTACCGTCAATTAAAATATAAAACGGCCTGGGTGTTGGGACCATATCGCATCCAATTCAGGGCTATAACTAAACTGGCCCCTGTGTGTGCTTATGTTCCTTTTTCCTTTTTCACAGTAGTAGCCATCAATTCACTTTACTTAAACCTTACCACATTCGAATAAATACTTTTCGGGGTAATTCTATTCAAATTCACATTCAAATTCGGAGAGATAGAAAGTGCTAACACTGGGGTGGTTTGAAAGGAGAGGAGAATAAAGTAGAACCACGAACAAGAAACTCTTTCAATGTGTGTGTGTTTGTATGTTATTTCCTGTCCATTCTTCTATAGAATATTAAAGGGATGTGAATTTGAGAGGTGATGTTAGCCAGGATTCCAAAGAAACACAACTGATCTTTATTACCCAGCATCGCATCGGAAGGTTGGTCTTGGTCGGCTGTCGTCGTCGTCGTGTCGTTGTTCGGGATGCCTTTCATTATTCTGGTCTGGTTAACATTTATTTAAATGAAACAAAAACAAAAAAGGCACACAACACTATATTCATAGAGAGAGAGAGGCACCATCATACTCACATATAGAAGATTCAAAGTTAGAGTCAGATTCACTTCCTCTCTTCTTCAATCGTAATTGGATTCCGAAAATACCCAAGTTTCTGGAATCTGGTTAGTTGGATATTTTGGTTGCTGACTTGCTGACTCTTTGTGTATAACGACAAGGACACACACACATCGCATACAAAAGTGAGAGATGCACCAATGTTTGGTTGGTTTTCTGTGGAGTAGCAGGTGTTTAGCCACTCTCTGCATTATACAAGTGTGTGTGTTTGTGTGTTGAAAGACTATTTCATTAACTATTTAGCCATAGTCGAGCAATGTTAATGTTTTGTGCAGTAAGGCAAATTACATACTCGCAAAGATAAACATGGGAGATGGGAGACAGAGAGGTGAAAATAAATGAGTGATGGGCGATGGCACGTAAGATGATTGTGCCAGAGATTGGTAGTTTCCATTAAAAGCTTCGGACAGAGGTTTTGACTGAATAGTGTGAGTATATGGTTTAAAGGTTTATATAATTGTCGAGAAAGAAATGCAATTAGAATTATTCTCTTTGAAATAAAGTTTTTTTTGGCAAATTTTCAACTGCCAATTAGGAAATATATTACAACAACATGAGAAAGAGAAAAAAAATAATTATTAAAAGTTTTGGTCAATTTGGTACTTATATTAATTGGATCTAAAACAACAAAAGTAGGAGTACAGACGAATATTTTGAGATTTTAGTTTTATAATAATCATGAAAGAAGGATTTTTTATACATACATATGCACATAGGTCCAAAATTTGTCATATATGTATGTATGTAGGTGTGCATGTGTTTATATCAACAAATTTGTGCATTTTCTACAAAAGTGAACGGAGATTTAGGTTATTGTTTTTGTTTTTCTCTTAAGAAAGTGGACAAATTTGTTCTGGTAAAATAATTATTATTTAAAAAGGCAAGCGAATGTGCAAAAAGTGAAATGCAGAACTAATTTTAAATAAATTATTTGTTCTGCATTTTTTGCACTCATTTAGATTTTCTGATCGAATTCAATTCACTTTGTTTCTGTTTGTGAATTTGGTGCCATTTTCAATGAATCTGCAAATTTTGGGCAAGATATTATCAAAACTTCTATTTTATTATGTTTTAATAGGCTCTTTTGGTATTTTTGTTTTTGGAATGCGAATAGGTAAATAAAAAACTTTATTCCATTATTTTACCCAACGTTTCGTAAGAATTCCTTACTTCTTCAAAAAAAAATAAAAAAAAAAAAATAAAACACATGAGGCATGAAATATCATAATTCTCCACTGCCTCTGTTTTTGCAACCTCATTGGCTTAGAACTTTACCTAATTCATTTTTCTTTTAAAATTTGCAATAATATCGCCCATGTTTTGCATTTCACTTGCATTTTTGATTTGTCTCGCAAAATGTGTCTAGTTATTATTTCTTTTAACTTCTGGTTTTGTTTCTATTAAAATTGCATCCATGTTCAAAGCAGCAGTAATTTCCGTCCCTTTAGAAACAAAACAAAAATAGATGATCCTTCAGTTTTGACAGTTCGAAGCAATTTCCAAATCGATCGAAATGAAGAAATTTGATGTTTCATTTCACGTGAAATTGAAAAGTTATTTCAATTCACTTTGGGTCATATTGAGGAACATAGGCGTTTATATTGAAAATAGTTATGAATTTAACTCAAAAACAACACGTGATAGGAATAAATCTGTAGACTGTTTTGAATTCAGCACATGACAAAGTTCAAATGAAATAAAGTGTTTTCGAAAGATAACTCAATAACTTGCTGTTTTTTGTAAAATGTTTGGGATAAAAAAACTTTGGCAAAACACTACTTTGAATGTTAAAAAAGAAGACAGTAGTGCGAAGCTGTCGATCGCAGTAAAATGCTACTATACCACTTTTGGTACTGAAGCACAGCGCTTCACTCTCCATCAAAGATGGATGAAAAATAATGAAACAAATTTCGTATTCATATGTACATTTACTCTCTACAAAATTTTTGAAAAATTTTCCAACCCCCTCCAAATTTTTTTCTGGATACGCCACTGCTATGTGTCATAAGATTTCAATTTTTTAAAAATATTATTCCAATAGGAAATTTAATTCTCTACAAAAAGTATTATATGCAATATATCAAAATTTTGCTTGGTTTACGAGGTATATTGAAAAAACTAAAATGGGCGCTTTTGCACCCCTATCTTCAGTTTCCACCCTCTCATTTAATAGCACTCCGCTGTTTTATCTTCTTTTATAACCCATTTAACGATTCCTGCAATAAAAACCCGTGAACGTCTTAGTTCCTTATTACCCTGTTTTTTTTTCGACATAATCAATAAATAGCCTACACTTTTTATAGACAAAATCAAATTTCTTTTTTAGTTTTTTAGTTTACTTGATCATTTTTTTTAATTCAAATCGTTTACATTTTAGATAAACCAAGGAAAAATCAAAAATTTAAAAAAAAAAGAAAAAATAATATCAAAAAATGGTATGAAAAGTTTTTTTTTTTATTTTTATTTTTTTTTTTAACTTTAAATTTTTCTTCGGTTTATCTAAAATTGAAAACCATATTAGTTGTTAAAATGTTCAAATAAACTCGAAAGAATTTTATTTTCAACGAACATTTTTGCACAGAAGAATGCCGACAGTAAAGTTTAACAAAAGTTTCAAAAAACATATTTTTGGATTACAAATAAAATATATATTTTTTTTTATATGAATATGTATTATATTTTTTTTTTTTAAACTGCAAGCTAATAGTGTTCGAAATATTTATATAAAAAAAAAAATAATTTAAAAAGTAGCACTAACGATTTTCAAAAATTTTCTTTTCGTAAAATTCGTTTTTATATAAGAAATCAAATGGATATTTTTTAAGTATGTTAATTTGGGCTTTTTGATCTGTTGTTTTCTATGCAATTAATAAAAACAAATTAATCCGTTTTTAAAACTTTTCACGTTTTGTTGGTTATTTTCCAACATTTTTAAGGGTTATTTTTATTGGACTATGCTGTTTACATTTACTTTTTATATATGGAATCCTTTAGGGGGCATTTACAATTTAATAAATTAACAATTACATTGCACTTTTATATTTATTTATGAAAGGAAAACTACATTTAAATAAATTAAAAAAAAAAACAAGACAAAACAAAAAACCTATCAACTAATATCACAGACTCTTTATTTAATATCAAAAATGGAAAAAAATGAAGCACTTATCAAAAAACAATTAAAAAACAAATTTTATTAATTTTGTTATGTTTTTTTTTATAAAGTTTTTTAAAAATCAAAATAAAAGTTTGTTCATAAAATGTTTTTATATTAGAGCTACTTTTTATATAAGAGTAAGCGTGCGACAAAATTGTGCATTTTTTTTTCAAACTATATTTTTTTTTATTTACTTTTATTTTAAAAATAAATAATATAAAATAAAAATGTAGATAAAAAAAATATATTTTTCAACTATCTTTGATAACTAATTGTAAATAAAAATACAAGTAGTACCTATATCGTTTTATAAAATTTTCAATTTTGTTTAAAATTCTGGTAACATTTTAAATTTTCAATTTTTTTATACGACGTTAAAACCATTTAAAGAAAAAAAAAAACACATTCAATATTGTTGCTTTTTAAAAATTAAAAATTCATAACGAAACACGAAGTATATTCATAAGTTTCATCCCTATACCTTACTCCAAATAATTATTATTATTATTATTTTCATATGTGAAAAGCAAAGTTTAATCTTTTATAAAATGTATGGCCTTTTGAAATTGAAAACAATATCATCGGTCGATTTCATGGGAAATTCATTATCACTTATAGACCAGCGAGAACCGCGATTGGTTTGGCCAATTCACATTAATCGACAAATTTTTGTCCCCGAAGAGAAATCAATTTAAGCTTTCCTTGACAAATATTGACACTCAACGTAAAAACGTATATTTGTATATGTATATTGAGAATGATGAACAGGCCACGGAAGGGTCGCCGCAAATAACCATACCATGGTCACAATGGCTTTGACGCGACAAGAGATGATGGTGAATGGATTTGAATTTTTTTTTTTTTGTATTTAACTCCTATAGGATGTCCTATAACCTTCCTATAACCTATACCTACCTCATCGTATGTATGAGTGAAAATGTTGGTTATGGCATATTCCAGAGAAAGTATAGACATAGTCATGATGATGATGATGATGGTTTTAAACCATAGCAAAATAGCAAAAACCAGAGGCAGGACACTGAACTATACGTCATACAAATAAAAGTTCCTAAAGGATATAAAGCATATTGCATGCTAGGACAGAGAGAAAAGAGAATGGGCTATGATAGGCAATGTCGTTAGGGTTTGGTGCGCCTGGCATGCAGTTGATAAATAGTGGCAGTAGGTATGTGCCGAATGAAATATGTTTCGGTTTTTTTTTTTTGTGTTTCTGTGTGTGTGTAGAGTTTTTTTTTGTTTTTAAGTCAAATTGAATCGATTCAAAAAATTGTTGACTTAAGCTGATTTCCGCTCACCAATCGAAATATGAATCTGAATCTGTTTGGTTGGGGCTTTGATATCTGATCATTTTTATTGTTTGACTGAGTTTTATTTGCTTTGAGTTGGCAATAAATCGATGACAAATTGCATTGCCGAAATGAATGTTGTTTTATTTAAATTTTTCTTCTCTTTTTTTTATATGTTGCTACATGAAAATGGTAATACTTTTGTTAAATTCAGGGAATTATTATGTTTTTTTTTCTGTTCTTCGTGATGAGGAAAATATTATTTTGGTTTTGAAAAAAAAAAAAAAAAAAATGAAAAATGGAAAATAATGTATTAAATTGGAAATTTGCAAGAAAAAAAATCTTTAAATATTGCAGGGATATGGAACTTATTTATTGCATTGGTAATTTAACTTTTTAATAAAAGTTCGAGAGAGATGAGTATTAAGTGACGAAATATATTCATGGCCGTATGTTAATTAAAAGTGTTTGTGAATAACCAATAATTCCAAGGAAAGATATTGAAAAATTCAATAATAAAAAGTAGTCTATCTTTAGACTATTATTTAAGCTTGTTTATCTTTTAAAAAATCAAATTCAGTTCTGAAAGGGTACAAAAATTAAATAATATGGAAAAATTACCTAATAAAAAAAGTCGGATTTTGTAAGAAAAAGTATTTTTACTTCCGTTATTTATGGAATATTCTCAACAATGTTATACCATTTTGAAAATAGAATTGAACACACCAACTTTTGAGGTAACTTGCCGAAATGTCGTAGTGCAATTTTTTTTACACTACGGTTCATTAAATTAGGGTCATGTAAAATTTGTGTTTACTTAGTTGCACAAAAAAGTGAAATTTGCTTTGAAAGTAATGTAGCTGAGTTAAAATTTTTGAATGCACTTGTTAGCAGGGTTATTCAAGAAAAAAATTGAGAAAACTTAAGATTTGTAGTCACGGCACATTAAAGACCGAGGGTGACTATTTTTTCGATTTTTTTTTCGAATGTCCATAGCTCTCAAAATATATGGCTGCGATTTTTTAAATTATTTTTCTGATAACAGTCACCACCTAACCTATCTACCGTTTTCATTTCGACCTTGACTTTTGTAACACCCTGTATACCAAAAAATTTTTTACGAAAAAAAAAAAATTAAATTCAAACACATGAAAATGTACCTAGTAGAAAAACAAAAAAAAATAAAATGCACGACTGGGGTCGCACGAACTTGCTCTTAGAGTTAAAGTTGCTTAAATTTTTAAGACTTTTTATATAGAAATTTGGAAAAAAAAATAAAATTCGTTTTAAAAAAAAAATAAAATAAAATCTGAATTTAAATTGCCCTCCAAAACAAGTATGCAGTTTTGATTGATATATTAACATGCATTTTTAGAAAAAAAAATTTTCAAAATCGTTAGAGCCGTTTTTTAAAAAACTAATTTTTTGTAAATAATTTTTTGGAAAAAAAGTTTAAAAATAAAATTGGTATGCCATTTTCTAGAAATCACTAATCAACATCTAAAAACAAAATTTCAAAAAAATTAAATGTCCCGTTTTCGAAAATTTGATTTTTCAACAAAAAATTTTCAAAATTTTTTTAAAAATCCAAAAATTATTTTTTTCAAAATTTTATTTTTGGTTTATATTTAAATTATATAAATGCTTCTTCACAAAAAGTTTCGTTGAAATCGAATAAGCAGTTTTGGAGATAATCGGATTTGAAAAAAAACGGTTCTATGGCAGGTACCGTTAATAATGATTTTCAAAAAAAATTTTTTTCATTAAAAGATAGACCTTAGTTTAAAACTAACATTTGAATTTTTTAAACAAAATCGTTAGAGTCGTTTTCGAGATATTTTAATTTTACTAAAATCGGTACCGTTATTTTTGGTCCAAAAAAATTAATTCCAAAAACCCCTCTGGAGAGTCGCCAAATAACGCTGCATACCAGGTTTGACATCAATCGGTCCATTCGTTTAGGCTGTAGCTCCTTATACAGACAGACAGACAGACAGACTGACAGACTGACAGACTGACAGACTGACAGACTGACAGACTGACAGACTGACAGACTGACAGACTGACAGACTGACAGACTGACAGACTGACAGACTGACAGACTGACAGACTGACAGACTGACAGACTGACAGACTGACAGACTGACAGACTGACAGACTGACAGACTGACAGACTGACAGACTGACAGACTGACAGACTGACAGACTGACAGACTGACAGACTGACAGACTGACAGACTGACAGACTGACAGACTGACAGACTGACAGACTGACAGACTGACAGACTGACAGACTGACAGACTAACAGACTGACAGACTGACAGACTGACAGACTGACAGACTGACAGACTGACAGACTGACAGACTGACAGACTGACAGACTGACAGACTGACAGACTGACAGACTGACAGACTGACAGACTGACAGACTGACAGACTGACAGACTGACAGACTGACAGAATGACAGACTGACAGACTGACAGACTGACAGACTGACAGACTGACAGACTGACAGACTGACAGACTGACAGACTGACAGACTGACAGACTGACAGACTGACAGACTGACAGACTGACAGACTGACAGACTGACAGACTGACAGACTGACAGACTGACAGACTGACAGACAGACAGACAGACAGACGGACTTCCGGGACCCACTTTTTTGGCATTGTCTACCATCGTAATGTCATGGAAAAATGTTAACTCAACTTTTTTTTTTTGTACGAATGCATAACTTGATATGTAGTACCTATATCGCAAGTAAAAAAGAGTTTGAGGGGATTGGGCCTATTTGTGTTTTCTGTATGAAGTCCGTTTTGATTTTTTTTTCTCGGTCGTCATCCAAGGCTTGGTTCAAAATCATATGAACAATTATTGTGTTATAAGAAAAAGATTTCCAACGTACGACAAATTAAATGTAAAAAAAAAAAAAAAAAAAAAAAAAACAATAAATAAATAGTGACTTACTCGTGCCCAAGAAAATCTGTAAGCTACTTTAATTATTGGGTTGTGACGATTTAATTTTAATTTTACAATAATTAGCCCACACAAATTAGTAAATCAAATCGCATTTTTTGCAGGACAACATTTTCTTCATGGAACTTATATGGGCAAATGTCCTTATCCTAAAAGTCAATTTTTTAGGATTATAGGATATCAGGAGCAGTCTCCATCTTGGAAAAGAAGTTAATACCGTTTTTATTTAAAAGCTCCATTAATACTCATTTTAACCAAAAGACAAAGGGCAGTCTTACGCACAATAATAATTATCTAAAAACTGATGTTCAAATCAATTCCGTGAATCAGTTAAGCTCAATTTTATTGTTGCTCTAAGCCTGGGCGTTACCACCTTGTAGGTACTTACCTATATATTTTCACAATTTAAATTTTTTTAAAGAAAAACAAAAAAGATTTATCTTTTTCCACACCAACAAGGGGAAAATATTTGACTTTTGGCCTGTTTAACTCAGAAAAGCCGCCTCCAGTAATAATGTCGCCGTGAATGTTCAGGGGCCTATTTCACAGCTTACTACATTGTTTGCATCAGCTATTTTTTTTTTGATTTTAGGAAAGTGCCTAAAAATAAATAATACATAGTTTTTTGTTTGAATTTTTCCATTTGTATATGAAAATAAATTATTTAAACTTATTTTTTTACTCCCTAAATATCAAAATAACTAAGTAAATATTGAATTTATTAAATTTAAAAAAAAATACGTGTTTTTATAAAGGTAAAGTCCTGTCGATAGACATTATTATTTTCAAAATTTACAAAGTTGGGTTACAATAGTGATGTGAACTATCGAATAAAAACTATCAAACTATTGATAGTTGTCAAATATTTATTCATTCGATAGTTTTAAATCATTCATTCATTCATTTAGTTACTATATTCATTCGGATAGTTTTTTTCATTCGATAGTTTAGTTATTATTTTCATTCGAATAGTTTTTTTTTATACGATAGTCTTGTCATTAAAATAGTTTTTTTTATTTGATAGTATTTTCTTTTGAACATTATTCTTATTCGATAGTTTTTTCATTCGTATAGTTTTTCTTTACGATAGTTTCTCATTCAAATAGATTTTTTTTTTTTACGATAGATAATTTTTTCATTCAAATAGTTTTCTTTAGCGATAGTTTTTTCATTTGAATAGTTTTTTTATACGATAGTTTTTATTCGATAGTTTGTTGGATAGTTTTTTTTCGATAGTTTTATTCTATAGTTTTTATTCGAATGAATAAATGAAAGAATGAATGAATGAACTATTCGATAGTTTAAATCATTCAGTTACTAACTATCGATAGTTCAAATCATTCGATAGTTCCCATCACTAGGTTACAAGGGGTTAATTTGCATCTTCGATTGGGCAATGTTTCTTTTTCGTCCCAATTTTTGTTTAACCCTTTCGAACCCAAGCTATGAAAATCAATATTAAAAAATGTTTTTTCGGTATTATCGGGTCAAAAACATCACAACTAAGAAATATGAACAGCAAAAAGTTATTTTCCAAAATAATAAATAGCAAAACTAATGTGTTTTTCTCATGTTACATGTAAGTAACATGCACTGCCTATGACCACCAAAAAGAGCTGAGAAAATAACTTTTTATGAAACTATAATGTATGCTACTTCTTCTAAGCAAAAAAACAAAACACTTTCTGCATCTTTTTTTCAAAATTATGACCATTAAAAATTTTTTTTTTGCCAAAAAAAAAAAAAAAAAAATCTGTATTTCAGTCCCTTTCTCGATATAAAAAAATTAAAGGTATGATATTTGACTAACTTTTTGTAATAATCCAGTAACAAGGCATTATTATCTTTCAATTAAGCCATCGTAACCTAAAAAATTTTTTAATTTAATATTTTTTACGAATTTTTAAAAAAATGTTACATGAGAGTAACGCTGGGTCCGAAAGGGTTAACCGACTTTCAAAAAGGAGGAGGTATTCAATTCGTCTGTATTTTGTTTTTTTTTTATTATTCTTTTTGTATTGGCTATATAAACTATGATAAAACCATAAAACGCAGTTTTGATACATGGAAGTCGGTTTTGTTTGTTTTTTTTTTTTTTTTTATAAAAATGATTATTATTTTAGAGGGATTATTATGAATGATAACATTTTTTTTACTTTTAAGGCGAAAAAATCTAAACGGTGTGATATCTCGTCAGCCTAGTCAATCAGCTATCATCTAATAGCCAGTGATTTGACAGTATAATGAAATCGAATTTGGAAATATTTTAAAATATTTTTATAAATTACTCTGAATTTATTAATGTAAAGGTTCGATATTTATCTTTTTGGAACATTGATTTAAGCTTACATATGTTTTTATTACATAATGTTTTTATCATTTCTTTTTTTTTCAGTTCCATTTATTTATATTTCAGCCATGAATTAAGAATACATTGGTCCTTAGAGTCACACATTTGAATGATCAGTAGACTGAATTTTCATCATTGAATTCCATCATGTGGCCCATTAAAAAAATGAATTTAATTCCCTTTAGAGTCTTCTGAAGACCAAAAACGAAAAAAAAAAAAAATAAATCATTATTCTTCTTTACTCAATCAATTTGTAATTTTCAGCTTAACCTTTAAAAATTCAATTAATATAAATTAAATTTCCAACCATATATTGAAAATTTACACCCCTTTTTTACGTATTATTTACATCCTTACATACAAATATTCACTCGTATGCTCGTTGCTTTTATATATAGGTATATATTTTTTTTTTATTTTTTTTATTCTTTTTGTATAATGCATTTACCTTTTGTATGCAAATTGCCCAACTTTCAAGTCAATTAACTGATTTCCGGCACACAGCACACGCCTCATTGCATCAAGGCATTCTTTTAACGATTTCTTTCTTTTGTCTCAATGAACATCACTCAATCACCGTGATTGACTGATGAATTTAATCAAAAAGAAAGATATAAAAAAAAATAATCGTACTTACTCAGTGTTTTTTTTTTAACATGTTTTATCTCTTTATTAAATGATTTAAAATTCTGTTAATGTTTTTAATGGATGTGAACTATATGAATGAAAAGTTAAATCGGTGTTTTTAAAGACTCAAACGAACGAAAACTTGAGTTTTCTAAAGTTATTTCCTCTAAACTGGTTAATTTTAAGGTTCAAACATTTTCCGTGCTTAAATTTCCCAAAAACCTTTAAACATCCAAAGTTTCGCAGTATAAAATACACTATACATCACAATTTGAATCACACGAAAACAAATTTCCAACACACATTATGGCCTAAACTAAAAGATTTACTGCGACAAAAACGGATTAACAGAGCCTAAAATCCCATATACGGCTCATTCAATTTTGTATGGGGTTTTCGGCGCTGATAAATGAAGCCTCACTTCTGCTGCTGCTAGCTTCCAAAGTTTGGTGATAGCACAGCAGTTCGAGTTGCCTAATTTCCAAACATAGACCTTGCGTTTTCAAACGCGCATTTTGTTTCGCTGCAATCAAATTCCTATTTCGCTAGTCGTTACGATAACATTACTCACCCGTGGTTCGGGGCTCTCTTGATGGGGTATTCATATGCACAAATATACTTACATCGAATGTTCTCATACATAACTATTTTGACATTTACAGCAGTTGTAATTGCTATGAGCATCACCCGCTGCCGCTGCGGCCATATTTGTTTGTGTGTGGTGGTGCGAACGGGTTTCGGATTCTGTTAAAAGAAATCATTACTATCTCGTATATTATAGGACGCGTAGAAAGCCCTATCTATGTAATCCTGCAGCTTGAAGCATGGTTGTTGTTGTTGTTGTTGTTGGATAGAGATGTGTGTCGTATAGAAGAGCGGCGTTGTTTGAATCCGGATATGGTGGCATTGGTGTCAGCAGCATCAGCATCAGCTTCGGCGTTAGCCAAAGGATTACGTTCCTGCCATGGTTCCATATTATAGTATATCGCATCGTGTTGTCGTCGTCATCGTCTGTGTGTGTGTGGATATGTTGGCCCATTTATTATGCAGGTGTTTAGGATGTAACCGGCAGTTATTAATGTGCAGGTGTTAACATGATTTACAGATATATGGCAATGCATGGGACATGATGCGATACGATATTGTGCGATGCTCTATGGTTGTTAATGTTTTATCATGTTTTTCTCAGGAAAAATGTATTCTGTAATGGGGAAGGGCGGGGGGCTTTGAATGTTTTCGTGTCTTTGTTGTTGTTGTTGTTTTTGTTTCATCATTGTCATAATACCTTCCAACCAAACTCCACCTATTTTATGAAATAGAAAATCATTTTACGCTCATTAAGAAAACATCATAACTTTTCACTAAGTACCTAAATGTTTTATTTTTTTTTATTTAAGACTTAAAAAAATAATGAGCAAAGCTTTTTTTTTAACTTACTTAAGTGCTTTAGACAGCGAATATTAATTCATTTTTTACTATCATTTATATTGTTCTAAGGTATTTATGGAGTGCTAAAGGTTATGAGAGAAGGAACCTTTTAAATACTCCGTATTTGAAAGCAAACAAGTAAAAACATCGACCTTTTTCAGTTTAAGTCGGAGAAAATAAAGCAATCCAGTCTAACTAAGTAATTTTGATACCTTTCATTTTTAACATAAAAAAAGAATTGAAAATAACCATACAAAATAAATTGGTAAGCAATATTTGAAAATTCTATAGAAAAAAAAAATACGCATACACCCTAGTGACCGAAAATCGTTGATTCGTCACTTGAATATGCTTCCTAGGCGATTTCTTCAAGAAAAAATTTCAAGTTGCTTATAACTAAAAAAAACTTAAAGCAAAGTACCTACCTATAATTTTGCCATTTGAAGTGAACCTTCAAGCAAACCTATTAAGAACATTCAAATTTTAAATGTTAAGACTTGAGAGTGATTATATTGCTTGAGTCTTATTATATGTAATTAAAATACAAAAAAAATTTCCATTTTCTTGGCCAAGCTTCAAATGATAGGATTCATTAGGTTTCTTTGATTATATAAGACGTTGCAATACAAAATGAGTTCCGTATTCCACTGAAAAGTTCTGAAGCTTTAGTTCAATTTCAATTTCAAATAATCATTTTTATCAAAAAACAAAACCGACTTGTTTAAGTTTGCACTTTTTTGTACTTCTTCTCGATTTTTGTTCACACAAATTTGATTTTATTCGTGTTTATTGTTACCAACTATGTTTTTATGAAAATAAATGGGTGATAAACAAAAAAAAAGGGCAAACTTAAACAAAAAATCCAAGAAATATCATAAAATAAGGTCTAAATTGTGTTTTACTACTTTGGTACTTTGTGGCCTTTGTTTTAATTAAAAAAAATTTTTTCATTGAATATGAACAGTTCTACGTGTATCCAAGGGCAAACGTCTATTTTACATTCATTTAGTAAAATTTCTAGATTATGTACAGTTTTGAAAAAGAAAATTCTATTAACACTTATTCTGTCCGCCATTTTGGAAACACCATTTTGAAAAAATAATTTCGTGATTCGCATACTAATATGCTTCAGTGTCAAAAATTTCATTTCTTTTCGTCAAGAAATGGCCTTGCAAATGATTTTTGACGCCATAAAGCACCAAATTTACCACTGTGTGGCGAGGACAATGATAAATAGTCAAAGCCAGCTTGACTGCCAGATTTTTCAATCTTCAGCGAGTTCATGACTTTGCCTGATGGTGTCAACTTCATTTATACCTCTTATTTGGTAAAAATAATAATAATACCAAACGGTCCATAATAATCATTTTTAGCAAAAAAACAAAACCGACTTCCATGGATCAAAACTGGGTTTTATGGTTTTTAAAATAGTTCCTGTGGCAAAAAGTGAACGAAATTGAAATGGGACCACACTGCAGCCACCAGCTATCCAATACAAAAAGAATTATCAAAATTGGTTCACTCAGTCCAAAGTTATGCGGTAACAAACATAAAAAAAAAAAAAAAAAAAAAAAAAAATACAGACGAATTGAATACCTCCTCCTTTTTGGAAGTCGGTAAAAAATGAAAAAATATTGTAAAAACAGGAATTTTGCATTATTTCGACAATTTTCAAAACGCCAGAAGTCTGGAAGTCCTTACCCAATTTGAACAATTTTTTTTTCTACTTAATATTTAGCTCATAAAAGAGTTGTCTAAGGCGTTAGGGTGGTCAAATTAGTTTTCTTAAAATTTGAAAAAATGATTTTTTGACCCATCCTATGTATGTCTATCTCAAAAAATGTCTACAAACCAAAAATCACCGTTGTTTATTGAATGTCTTCTAAACCTAGGTTAGACAAACGACAGAAGTTTGAATACTTGAAAAAAGTAATTTTTGATATTTTGCATGAAAGTTAAAAAAAAAAAATTTTTTTGAACAATAAGATATCTCTATGGTTTTCATCCAACAAGGAAACCTTATTAAAACAATTGGGTTTTCCTTATTGTTTAAAAATCTGCATCTGCGTCATATGACACATGTTTTCAAGGTATTTTTTGATGCTGAATTTAATGACATAAAAATAAAGTCAATACGATTGCTCTAAGAGAAGTTATAGCCGATTGAAAACAAGGGTGCTTGTTTTTTGACTTCAACAGGTAAAATATAACCGAAACTCATGGGAAAAGCATGCTACGCTGATGAAGGTTTAAGATAAAGCAGGGACAAATTCATTATGTTCTTAAAATTATTTTTGGTGAAAATGTGTTTTTTTGATAGGTTAAGTTGTGTGTGAGGAAGGTATAATAACAACTGACTTAGATTTTATTAATTTTTAAAACTTGGTGTAAATGTTTTGGTTGGTATAAGAATCAAGAATCTTTAAAGTGTACAAAATTATTTTGAGTGAAAGGGTGTTTTTTTTAAGAACTGATGAAATTCGGAATTAATACCACAAAAACTAGGAAAAAATTGTTACACCAATGAAATTTGGTAAAAATGTTTCATTTATAACAGAAACCAAGAACCCGAACAGTCTATACAAATATTTTAGGTTAAAAGTTGTTTTTTTTTTTTGGGAAATAGGAAAAAATCCGCAATAAGTCCGATAAAATCAATGGTAATTAATGTTACCCTTACGAAATTCATTAAATATGTTCTCTTTCCAATGGAAATTACGAATAATGTAAGTCTATAATTTTTTTTATGTCAAAGGGTGTTTTTTTTTAGAAGTAAGGAAAATATGGGTATATTTGAAAAAGTGTGTAATACTAGAGTAATATTAGTGGTAGCTGGTAGGTACCCTATTGAAATTTAGCAATTATGTTACTTTCAAGATAAGAAACAAGAATCTTAAGTGTCTATAAAAATATCATGGTTAACAGGGTGTTTTTTTGAGTGAAAACAAAAATGATGGGTCACCCTAATGAAATTTTTTAAAAACATTGTTAGTTTTTAGGTAATCATATTTTCTCTGTGTAAATGGAGGGTGGTTAAACGAATTAGACTAGTTTGTATCAAAATTTTTGAGGTCAAATGTTCAGGTTTACGAAGCTGTAGAAAAAACTAGGGTTATATTGAACAATCTTTTAACAAGATAATTCGGTAATTTCTCTAAATTATAATTTTTTTTGTAGTTATTGAAAATCATCAATTTTTTAAGTTGTCTGAACTATTTTAAGATCATATTTTTTTACTTGCGATATAGGTACTATATATCAAGTTATGCATTCGTACAAAAAAAAAAAGTTGAGATAACATTTTTCCATGACATTACGATAGTAGACAATGCCAAAAAAGTGGGTCCCGGAAGTCCGTCTGTCCGTCTGTCTGTCAGTCTGTCTGTCTGTCTGTCTGTCTGTATAAGGAACTAGAGCCTAAACGGATGGACCGATTGACTCCAAACTTGCTATGTAGTAGTTTTTGGAGACTCTCCAGAGGGGTTTTTGGAATTAATTTTTTTGGACCAAAAATAACGGTACCTGTCATACAAAAATTTCGGAAAAGTTAAATTTCACGAAAACGGCTCCAACGATTTTGTTTAAAAATTTCAAATGTTAGTTTTTAAACAAGGTCTATCTTTTGAAGAAAAAATTTTTTTTTGAAAATTGTTATTAACGGTACCTGCCATAGGACCTCTTTTTTCAAATCGGATTTTCTGCAAAACTACTTATTGTATTTCAACGAAATTTTTTATACAAAAGTATTTATATAATTTAAATATAAACCAAAAATAAAATTTTGAAAAAAATAATTTTTGGATTTTTAAAAAAAATTTGAAAATTTTTTTTTGAAAAATCAAATTTTCGAAAACGGGACATTGAATTTTTTTGAAATTTTGTTTTTAGATGTTGATTAGTTATTTCTACAAAATGGCACACCAATTTTATTTTTAAACTTTTTTTTCAAAAAATTATTTATAAAAAATTAGTTTTTTAAAAAACGGCTCTAACGATTTTGAAAATTTTTTTTCTAAAAATGCACCTTAATATATCAAATAAAACTGCATACTTGTTTTGTGGGGCGATTTAATTTCAGATATTGTTTTATTTTTTTGAAAAATGAATTTACTATTTTTTTCTTACGTACTTTGACCTCAGGGACTCGGAAATCACTTTAAAAAAAATTACTATGGATACGTTTTCGAGATATGATTTTTCAAAGTTTTTTGTTATTGTTTTTTATAGCCTTCTTAGTATTGGGGCTATATCTTGAGTAATAAACAACAAATCTGAACAAAAAGGCGACTGAAAGCTGAGTAAATAAACAAAAAACGCTAGAACAACTTTTCTCGGTCACTTCATATCGCACCCTCAGTGCAAAAGAGCGTTAAGTCAAAAAATTACATTTTTGAGATAATGATGTGGAAATGTTGCTTTTTAAATAACCTTTCTTTTGAAGGGCTTGTTGTTAACGTAAACGAAAAATTCGAAATATTATGACTGTTTTTATCCAATTCCTACTATATTAAAAGTCAAACTCTTTCCTAATTTAAACAATTTTAAAAAATAAATTTATTAAAACTACAAAATAAACATAATGGTTCTTGTCATAGGCGGATCCAGGGGGGGGGCACGGGGGCACGTGCCCCCCCCAGAACTTAAAGTTCATACTTAAAGGAAATCAAACTATAAGAGTTTTAAAAATATATAAATAATAACAGAAAGAACTTGAGTGAAACTCTTGTCTATTTCTGGCTGAAAATGCGAATTTTGTTGATTGTTGCATCCCTTTCCCATGAAAAGCTCCACCTCAAAAATTTGTACTTTTTTCGTTGTTTTTTTTTTAACATTAGTGTTTTTAAAATAGCGGAACAAGTCACAAAATTGCATAAACTATATATTATAGAACTGCTGGATATGTAGAACAAACTTGCATTTCAGAAGTTTGCCCAAGTTTGCACCCCGAAAATAAAGACCCCTTGAAAAAAACTCCTCAAAAGCGACCCTTACTTATAGATTTTTATAAATGTTATTTTATTGAGAAAATTTCTCCAGGGATACCTCTAAAAATATGTAAAAAAATAGTGTTCCAAATTTCAAAAGAATCGGTGCAGTAGTTTTGAAGTTATGAGGAGCACCGGCGTTGAAAACATTAGTTGTGGGGATAACGATTTAAAGTTTTGAACTCTGGACTAAAAGACTAAAACGTTCCTAAGGGAAGTATTAAAATACTCATAACTTGGTCAATTTGGCTCCAAGAGACCCACAATTTGAACACAATATTCTTGCATAAAAGCTCTACAAACTATTTTTTTTTTCTTTTGAAGCTTCTAATATTATAATCTTTAAGTATTGCTTTATCGAAATAGTACTTCAAATTTCTAATAAATAGCACCAATAGTTTTTAATTGACAGTTAATGTTGAAAGTTGGGCTTTTTTGAAAATAAGCAAATTTGTGTAAAAACTACGAAATTCAGAAAGTGCCTGAAAATTAATAATAGATAGTTTTTTGCTTGAATTTTTGCATTTTTATATCAAAATAAATTATTTAAACTTTTTTTTTACTCCCAAAATATCGAAATAACTAAGTAAATAATGACTTTATTGAATTTTTAAAAAATACGTGTTTTATTAAAGATAAAGGCCAATCAATTGACTTATTAATTTTTAAATTTACGACCTTGGGTTACAAAAGGTTAATGCAAATTAAAAAAAAAACAAACTGGGTTTCCCGGCAAAAAAGTATGATTCAGTTTTTTTGTTATTCTGAGGAACTTTTATATTTATTAGAATGAAGTCTTTAGTATTTGACTAAAAACTACTAGGTCATTAACTAATGGTATAATTATGTCCATAATATTGCAACATTTTATACAAAATCAATTAAAAAACGAACATTTTTTTTTTTCAAAATTTCATCTTTAAAACTTAATTTCTCAAAAACTATTTGGTGAAACAACTTAAGTCAAAAAATTAAATAAAGAATAGATTACTAACTTTAATATAGCACAGAATTGTACGTGCATTTTCTGATTTTTTATATTTTTTTTCTTCCGGCTAATCCAGGAGTAAGAGGGTTAGCACTTAAGTGGCTTTTACTATAACAAGAAAATGAAAATTTTTCCTTCCGAATAACTTTTTGGTCATTTGGTACCTATTTTATGTGGGAAATGTGCCTAAATATTTTTGGCCAGGTTTTAGACCACTGTGGGTCGTTAAAATTTTCTGCTTGTTAGTCAGTCGTATGGTACTTCACTTTATTTCTAACTGTTATTGCTGTTTTTTTTGCCAATCCGTCCCTTGTGCCCCCCCCAGAAAAAAATCCTGGATCCGCCCCTGGTTCTTGTAATAGAGCTTTGACATTATGGAAATTGCTGTCCCATGGAAAGTTATAGGGGCAAGTTTAGAGTCAGTATTTATTTTGCAGAAGCGTTTTCTCGAAATGACCTTTTTTGAGTTCTCGCTCTGCCAAATTTCTGCCAAAAAAAATTTATTACTGAAAGAAAAAATCAAAATCTTTCGAATCGTCATAGTTTAAAATTTGTGTATAGTACACTTTCTGGCAAAGATAAAAAGATAATTTTCTTCAAAATCTATGGATAAATTATAAAGATATGACCATTTTTGTAACGATCAGTATTTTCGACTTTTTCTGTTACTTTTTGAGTTTTTGTCTATAACTTGAAAAGCAAGCCGAATTTGAAAATTTTTATTAAGTAATTTTTTGTAGATAATTGAATTTCCTATCGATGTGTACCCTTTTAAAATTTTTTTTTATTCCTTAAACTATGAGGATTCGAAAGATTTTGATTTTTTCTTTTAGTAATAAAGTTTTTTTTGCAGAAATTTTCATTAAAAACTTGGTTTTTTTAAAAAGTGTTTTAATACATTGCACTTTAACATATGGAGTGACCCAGAAAATTTGTGTAGCGTTTGTTGCTTATTTATACGCAGCTTTCAGTCGCCGGCTTTTCTGTTCAGATTAGTCGTTTATTACTCAAAATATAGCCCAAATACTAAGTAGGCTGGAAAAAACAACAACAAAAAACTTTGAAAAATCATATCTCGAAAACCTATCCATAAATATTTTTTAAAATAAGATTTTTGAGTTTTTTGTAAACTAGAGTAATTAACAAAAAAATTGCGTTTCAATTCTTTTTTTTTTTTTTTTTGTTATAGCTTAAAAAAGTCTTAAAGATGTCCTCGAGTAAAAAACTGGATTACTCAGAGATAGATCCTTTTATATAGAAATTGATTTTCATTAACAACTTAATCAAAGATTTTCTTTAATTTATTCAATAAATTTATACAACACTTCCCCAAACACATACACAACAACCCAACAAAGTAAAAAAGAAAAACAAAAGAAAATGAAAAAAAAAAAGAAAAACTTTGAAAACAAAAATTCTTTTGACAACTTCTCAGACTTGAGTGGTTCTGTAAATTAAACCACCACCATTATTTCTACACCACTAGCATTACCGCCGTCGTCGCCACCGTTCCCGATCTACCCCCGCATTCAACTTCTAATAATTGATATCTATGTGTTCTCATTTATTATTCACTGTGCAGTGAGCGTTTAATCGCGAAGCCAACCCAGGGGACAGTTGTTTTTGTTGTTATCCAAGGCCATGCCACTAATTAGTTTTATGTGGTTCAATAAACTTAAACAGGGGCGGACTGGGAGTCAAAGAGCCTACCGGGACTTTTAGGAAAAGGGCCACAAAATACTTACATAATTATTTACTTACTCGAAATATTTAAAAATAAAAGTTGATATGCAGAAATTGGTTTTTTATATACAGTGGTCGAAAAATAATTAGAAACAAGCTCTTTTTTTCAAAATGTATGTATGTTCTTAATATAAATAAAAAATATTAGAAATATTTTTTAACAGAGACATTTGAAGAGCTTGATGTTTTATTAACGATCTCGTCTTTATTGCACCTTCTTTTTCTAAAATATAAGGGGTTGGTCTGTCAGGAATAATTGTTAAGGACGTTTTATCTATTTTTTCGGAACATGTGGCATTTTACGAGGACTGCAAAGACATTAACCGACTTATAGAAATTAGTCGGTGATAGTCCTTTTTATTAATTGTACCTACTTTTAATTAATTGACCAAGTTTGGAAAATGTAAATGCTAAAAATCATTTATTTTTTCAAATAAAAGCATTTGTTTTTAAAAGTTTTCGTGAATTTATCCAGTGCTTTAGTTTGTCATGTTAAAGCTTTTAAAATTTCAAAACTTTTAATTACATGTTAAAAGTTAAATTAAAATTTAAGATTTCACAATTTCAAAATCTTTTAAAATAAAATAAAAAGGCGACATGGCGACAAGGCGACATGGCGACAAGGCAACATGGCGACAAGGCGACATGGCGACATGGCGAAAAGGCGACATGGCGACAAGGCGACATGGCGACAAGGTGACATGGCGACAAGGCGACATGGCGACAAGGCGACAAGGCGACATGGCGACAAGGCGACATGGCGACAAGGCGACAAGGCGACAGGGCGACATGGCGACAAGGCGACATGTCGACAGGGCGACATGGCGACATGGCGACAAGGCGACATGGCGACAAGGCGACATGGCGACAAGGCGACATGGCTACAAGGCGACATGGCGACATGGTGACATGGCGACAAGGCGACATGGCGACATGGCGACATGGCGACAAGGCGACATGGCGACAAGGCGACATGGCGACAAGGCGACAAGGCGACAGGACGACATGGCGACATGGCGACAAGGCGACATGGCGACAAGGCGACAAGGCGACAAGGCGACAAGGCGACAAGGCGACAGGGCGACATGGCGACATGGCGACAAGGCGACATGGCAACAAGGCGACAAGGCGACATGGCGACAAGGCGACAAGGCGACAGGGCGACATGGCGACATGGCGACAAGGCGACAAGGCGACAATGCGACATGGCGACAAGGTGACATGGCAACAAGGCGACAAGGCGACATGGCGACAAGGCGACATGGCGACATGGCGACAAGGCGACAAGGCGACAATGCGACACGGCGACAAGGTGACATGGCGACAAGGCGACAAGGCGACATGGCGACATGGCGACAAGGCGACATGGCGACAAGGCGACAAGGCGACAGGGCGACATGGCGACAAGGCGACATGGTGACAAGGCGACAAGGCGACAAGGCGACATGGCGACAAGGCGACATGGCGACATGGCGACAAGGCGACATGTTTACAGATTTATTCTATCACGTCTAGTTTTTGAGCTACACTCATCACTATTTTCGCTATAAACTCCCAAAAAGTAATTTTAAATTTAATATAATATGTAATATGTTGGTTTTTTTAAGTCAAAAACAGAAGACGCAAACTGGAATTTGGTTCAAAAACCGTTCATTACTTTGGAAAAAACAAGCAAGATTTGGAGATATTTATCATAAATTTCTTTTTTCAATATCTTCTAGAAAAAAATAATTTTGAAAAAAAAATAAGTAACTTAAGGACGTTTTAATCGCGCGTGCGATTTGATTGCTTGATACACAACTTGCGCATCTTCATTTTGGAAAGACCTATTTGTACTCATATTTATTTGTAAGCTGTGATAACTTGCTTCAAAAGATTATGCTAAGTTCAACTTGCTGTATCCTTCCAGTATATTAGAATCATTGTCAAGTCACGGTTGTTTACATAATTTCTGTTCCGTTGTAATAGAGCAGCCTTTATGATTTTAAAATTGTCGTGTTAAGTTCTGATTTTACTTTGACTTACAGGGTTTTTCTATCATTCTATTACGTTTTTGTTTTTGCTAATTGGAGATTTTTGGGGATTTGGAGAAAATGGGAGAAAAAATTATTTATTGGAGATTTTGTCCATTGGATGCCTTTCCCCATGGAGATTTTGTCCATGGGGTCAAAAATTTTCTGGAGATTTTATCCGATTGAGATTTTTTTTTGGAGATAGTGTAGGTTTCCCGTTTGTCAAAAGAGCTTTTTTTTCGGAAAATGACAGGAACTATGTGATCGAAGAGCTTCCTTACGGAAAGGATATAAAATATTGTTTCAGTGTATTTGTTTTTAAAACTTTGTGAAAATCGAAAGCTTGGTCTTGTTCAAGCTTTTTGAACCGAATACTTTTTTAAAATGAAAGAGAGATATACAAACAAGCTACTAGGAGGAAGAAGAAAAAACATCGTGTTTACTTTTTTGAACTTTTTTGACTTTGTGTTTTGATGTAGTTCAGGCTTAACACCTTGGCACCACTGTTTTTATCGAGTAAAATCTGGATAATTATCTGGATTTTTCAAAAATCTATACAGATAAAGTTTGTGTTGAGGCCTTCATTGACTTAAACGCCATAAACATGATTCTGTGGGCCATAAACATGATTCTGTGGGGCCCCCTGAAAATCCATAGGGGGCCCACAAACAGAATTCGGTAGGCCCCTAAAGATCCATAGGAGGCCTTCATTGACTTAAACGCCGTAAACATGATTCTGTGGGCCTCGCAAGATCCATATGGGGCCCCCTGAAAATCCATAGGGGGCCCACAATTAGAATTCGGTAGGCCCATTAAGATCCATAGGAGGCCCCCTGAAAATCCATAGGGGGCCCACAAACAGAATTCGGTAGGCCCCTAAAGATTTATAGGAGGCTTTCATTGACTTAAACGCCATAAACATGATTCTGTGTGCCTCGAAAGATCCATATGGGGCCCCCTGAAAATCCATAGGGGGCCCACAAACAGAATTCGGTAGGCCCCTAAAGATCCATAGGAGGCCTTCATTGACTTAAAGGCCACAAAGATAATTCTGTGGGCCTCGAAAGATCCATATGGGGCCCCCTGAAAATCCATAGGGGACCCACAAACAGAATTCGGTAGGCCCCTAAAGATCCATAGGAGGCCTTCATTAACTTAAACGCCATAAACATGATTTTGTGGGCCTCGAAATATCCATATGGGGCCCTTTGAAAATCCATAGGGGGCCCACAAACAGAATTCGGTAGGCCCATTAAGATCCATAGGAGGCCTACGTTGACTTAAATGCCGCAAACATAATTCTGTGGGCCTCGAAACATACATAGGGGGCTCACAAACATAATTCTATAGGTCTCGAAAGATCCATAAGGGGCACAATAGATTTATACTGACTAAAAAGGCCAGAAACCGATTTGAAGCATGACGTGAGTGAATTTAAAAATGGAATTTCAAGTGCTTTTAAGAAATGTTTTCTTGCCCGAGGGCCTACCGGGAAAAATCCAGAATGCCCGGTGGGCCAGTCCGCCCCTGAACTTAAATGATCTCAGCCTTATGGCATCATTAAAGCATTGCCCTAACTCCTAACACATTTTACTATGCATTGTTGTAAATATATGTATATATCACTCTCCTCGTCCTTACAGATCTCTGGGATCCCATCAAAATATTTATCTTGTGTGTATAGTGAGTGAACTTGAAACAATCAAAGAAGTGTAGGTACAAACAAGAAAAAGGGGGGAGGGGGGGGTCTACAAAGATACAACAACGACGACAACGCGAGGCAACAGTCATCACTTTGTAAAGCAATAAACATAGCTCCAAGAAAATCTACTTAGGGATTTATCCTTTTGAGGTATGTAGACGGTACGAGTAGTTAATAGGACTTTATGGCAAACTTGTGAAAGTTTTTCCTTATTGTTTGGATTTGATTTTTTTTTTTCTGTTTTTGTTTCTGTTGTGTGTTTTCACTTCTGAGCTTTGTAGATTTTAAACCTCCATATAAAAGGGAGATATAGGAGGGAGAGGATTCTTGAATGGGTATGGGATTTTAATTAAGTGAAAATCTTTGTTAGCGACTTTGGAATTAGACTTTTATATTACTTTCTGATATGAACCAAAAATAGTGATCAAATAAGAGCAAAGACGTGTGACCCAATTGTGCAAATTGTAAAGAGTTGTAAAAATATCAATTAAAAAATAAATGAATTTGAAATTAAAAAAAGAAAAGATTTTGTTGCAAATATAAAAATTTGCATTAAAAAAATGTAAATACAAAAAAAAATAATTTGTATTGCAACTGAAAAATATTTGCATTAAAAACAATTGGTTGTCTGTAAAGTCAATTTACGGACGATAATTTTACGTGATAACGTCATAAGAAAACAGGTGGTGTGCTTTTGTTAACAAAAAAAAAATCACTTCCATGACCAAAAAATTCATTTTTTTTATACTACAACCTATAATAATTTTATACCATCTGAAAGCTTATTATTTCAGCTCAAAATATTTATATTGCTAATGTCTGTGAGACATCTACAAAAAAAGCTAGAATTTTTTGAACCCAATCAGTTTTCATCAAAAAAGCAAAAATATCAACGTTTTAAATCTTCTCACGCTATTAAATTAATTTTTTTTTCTATTTAGTTTTATATCATAAGAAAGCTTATTATTTCACCTTTCATATGACGTTTCAATCATATTTCTACGATGTCTACAAAAAAAGTTAGAATTTTTTAAAGTCAACCATGTCGAAATTTCAAACTGAGAATACGGTACTTCCCACAATACTGGTGGCTGGTCATGGGCAACCGATCTAGACAGGTGTTAAGAGGCATTTCTTAAGTTTTTTAATTTTACATTGTGTAGCTTGTAGTAAATGTACCGTTATGTGTGATATATCAAATGAAAGTTACTATTATTAGCATGCTCAGTAAAGTTAAAAATAAAAAACGGATAAAAACGGTCAAAAAACTTGGGATAAAAAAAACTTGTTTTTCCCGTTGTTCGGTAAAAAAATCATTTAAGAATACTAATGTGCAAGCATGAGCACGGTTATATACTGTATGTTCTATAAGTTTGAGATTTTTTGAAAGCTACAAAAAATGTATAAAAAAAACCCACCCAAAAATATCCCAAAAAAAGTATATGTTTTTCAAAAATTCATATTTCAAAACGCAGAGACTTAAAAAAAATCGAAATCAGACCCCTAAATTTATTTTTTATTATCTTTTGAATGACTCAAATAGTAAAAAAAAAATGTTCCCTACTTATAATCACTACTTTGTCAAAGGTCTACCTCATATTTTAGTTTTAAGAAACCATTTTTAACTTGGTTTTGAAATTTTTTAGAATTTGTTCAATATTAATGTTAGCCTTATAATAAATGTATCTATCGATTAAAAAAAAATTCAACTTTCTAGAGCATCGCGTTAAGCAAATAGCCACTTTTTTTCAATTTTCTTTTACCCCTATTTACCCTATTAAATGACAAAATTCATCCTTCAAATTTATTCAACTTTGGACTATTATATTTCAAGTAAGCCATAGAAGATTTTTGTATCTCTAATAGTTTATTTTTAATTTTTAATTGAAATTTTTGTCGCACTGCTAAAAATTTCAAGTGGAACGGGAGAAAATGGCGTCACTTTTTCGTGCTGGCTGCCATGGTTCATCGATTTCTAAGACGTTATCACGCCAAAAAATATATACTAAAAATTTTTTTGCATTAAAAAATGTTATTATTCAATTATTTATTAAAAAATTTAAATTTATTTATTAAAAAATTTTCTGCAAAAAAAAAATCAATGCTAAATGTGTGCATTAAATATTTTTTAGTTTTTATTATTCGTCGAATTTCTTACAATTTTGAATATTTGGCAATTCATAAGTTATGTCAACTATAACATTAAACCTAATGTAAGGCAAAAAAATCAAAATTGTAAGAAATTGGACGAATATTAAAAAATTAAAATATTTAATGCACACATTTTTTGTATTGAACTTTTTTCTTCAATGCAGAATTTTTTTTAATGCAAATTTTTTTTTATTTTCAACAAAAATTTTATTTTCATTACAAATATTTTTGAGTTGCAATAACTTTTTTTTTTAATGCAAAAAATTTTTAGTTGCAACAATTTTTTTTATGCAATTTTTTAATATTTGCAATAAATATTTTTTTTTAATACAATTTTTTTATTTTTAATAATTTTTTTTTTTTAATTTGGAATGGAAAACAAATGCATTGAAAAAAATTATTTTTTACAATCCCAACATAGTATTTATTTTTGAAGGATATCCACAGTAAATTCATTTTTAAAAAATCTACTTAATTTAAGGAAAGAACCATTTTTTTCTTTGTGTTTTTTTTTTTTTTGTTCCATTATTTCCCACACACACTTAGAAAATGGAATGAGCTACTACTCGGTTCATACTATGAAAAGTTAATTTGTGTGCGTCAAAGCAAATTGAGTGCTAATTAAAGAATGAAAACCCTCTTTCCACTTAAAATTGAAAATGCGAGGAGATGAGGAAATTTTCAATTTTCCCCATTCCTTTTGAAGGTTTTAGCACAACAAATCACCACAGTTGCGCGATTTGTTTTCTTTCAAGCAGAGGCGGCGTAGTATTTAAGAAGGTTTCCTTCTTAAATTCTACAATATTTTTTTATAATGTCTTTTTTTTATTTTTTTTTTTTTTATAAAATATGGTGAAATTTATTTTTATTTGCTCACAGTATAATAATATTAGAGTATTTTAGAATTTTGCAAGAAGAGACTGAGTTCATTAAAGTAATTAAATTCCCACCCCCTCATAAATAAACACATACATACATATTCACGCAATATACACCCTTGGAAATAGAAACAAAGTATAATTTGTTATATTTTTAGGCTTTCCAACCCAACAACAACATCAGCCAGAGCCAACTTTCTGTTATTCATGTGTTTTTGTATTCCTTTTGATGACTGCTTTTCCTGGATCTGTTTTATTTATTTATTTTTTTTTGTTTTGTTTTTTGTTCTTTTCAACAAGCAACTTAAGAAGATTAACAATACTAAGTCACTTTAATTGCTTGTAAAAATTATTAAAATAAAACTTTTTAATTAAAATAATAAAAAAAAAAAACAAACAATGCAATGAAACTTTAGTTCAAAAGCCTATTGAAGCTAGCTTTGAAGAAAGTTTGAGTTTGAAAAATTTAAGCTCCTGACTCTTAATTATAATTGAATATAAAATATAATTAAATAATTATTTAAATCGTTTTGAAATAAAAACTACACTAAACAGAAGTAACCTTAAAATACTATACACGGAGAAAAAAAGGGCACCTTAAAATAAGATGATGATTAAATTTGACCACCTTAAAAATAAGGTGATATCCGCTTAAAATAAGGTGATTCCACTTTAACTCAGTTAAACTTCATCTTATTTTAATGTGAATTCTCATCTATAAAAACCGATAAAAAAAGAAAATTTTAAAATTATAGATGGTTAGGCAAGTGACCCAATAGTTGTAGGTTCGATTCCCTTTGGATGCCAGTTCTCGGGTTCTCGCTTAAGTTAAGTGTTAGACCATCTTATTTGCGCATTCAAGAAATTTCAGTTGCATTAAAGGTTTAACTTTATTTTCTTATGACTTGCACGAATTTGGTTTGAATTCAACTAATCAGAATCACGCCACAACTTATCATAGGGTAAGTAATCTTGGACAGTCCTTTAAAGGACAGTTGTTCATATTGATGGGAACTATCGAATGAATTGAACTATCGATAGTTAGTAACTGAATGATTCGAACTATCGATAAATAGTTCATTCATTCATTCATTCATTTATTCATTCGAATAAAAACTTTCGAATAAACTATCGGATAAAAACTATCAATAAGAAATATAGAATAAACTATCGTATAAAAAAACTATTCCAATGAAAAAAAAAAACTATCGAATAAAAAAAGCTATTCAACTGAAAAAAAAAACTATCGAATGAAAAAACTATTCGAATGAAAATAGTAACTAAATGAATGAATGAATGAATGATTTAAAACTATCGAATGAATGAATATTTTACAACTATTGATAGTTTGATAGTTTTTACTCGATAGTTCCAATCACTATTGTTCATCGTAGGGAACATTGCATGAAAAGAAACAAAAATAAAAATAAAAAACTGTCAGGCAATATCCCTTCCTAAAGTCTGGTACATACTCTTGTGAAGCAAGTCATGAAGTGAATCGTTTGTTTCCAATTTTCAAATTAATTTTGTTCGAAAAATATATAGGGGGAGTAGTGAAAGAGATTCCCGTACATTTTGCACGTGAACTACTTCAAGTGTCGTGAAGCAAAACTCTCCAGTTTTATATTTAACCACTAAGGTTCACAGAAACGTTCACGGATGACCAAAAAAATAAAAGCATGGATTCATTTCACGACTTGTTTCACAAGTATGTACTAAGCTTTAAAGAAGAGCATTCAAATAAATTGAACAATAAAAAAAAAAAAAAAATTTGTTCCGATCAAAACTTGTGATGACTTGTCTCATGATGGGTTGCCCGTGATGAAATGCCATATTATGGAAATGGTAACGGAGTTACGAATAACAGAGTTACGCGCGACAGAGTTAAGGCCGTCAAAGTTACGCGAAACCGAAGTTACGAAAAACTAGAGTTACGAATTCTAAAGTTATGTTAAGCTATGACATGTGATTTTTGGGTTGGCAACAATTGCGAGGAACGATATGGAATTATGGAAACATAAATAAGAGAATATCGATACGTAGGTGCAATATTAGTTGGACAAATAAGAAGTTAATTTCAATTATGTACCCCAAACTTACATAAGTATACTTATGTTTTTTTTTCTATTTCAACGTTTTTGCCATCTACTCACAAAAACAAAACCATATATGTATATCTATACCTATCCAATCAAAATTTTACAAGATTAAATAACACCCATTTTCGCTTTACTCATTTAGTTCTGACAATGAGAAAAATGTTAATCTCTTGTTTGTATTTCCATAATTCCATATCGTTCCTCGCAATTGTTGCCAACCCAAAAATCACATGTCATAGCTTAACATAACTTTAGAATTCGTAACTCTAGTTTTTCGTAACTTCGGTTTCGCGTAACTTTGACGCTCGTAACTCTGTCCCCGTAACTCTGGTATTCGTAACTTGGTCGGTTTCCCCATATTATGATATGTGCTATGATATGATAATGTTCGGTTGATTCGCACGAATTCAACCAAAACGAGTGTTTCGTACTTGTGAAAATGAAGTAACATAAAATAATACACATGAAGAGCGAAAAAAAATTTCACTAACATTTTTCTTTGAAATCAATTTAAGACGAGTGCGATTTGCTTACTCCATATGAACTTAGTGCGATTCACCAAAAAAAACATAATAAAACCAAAGAAACTAATTATAACACGGAAATCGACGATGGAAATGTTGTTTTTGACAGATATGCTTATGATAACCACAAATACCATAATGGAATTTACCATTTTCAACACAAAGCCATACAAATTGGCCGATATAATCAGTTAGTGTTCTTACTTATTGTGTTTCCTTTCAAAATTTCATTCAAACAAAATTCAATTGCTACATATAAAGAAAATTTTGAATTTTCACTCTCAAAAGTGCACAAAACAAAGAATATCTTATTCTAAAGTCCATATGCAAACTACTCCTATCCTACTTTTGTTCATTTGGTTATATTCTCGTCCGAAACATAATATTGATCTAAAACGACTGTTGCTGATGCAATCGCTAATGACGCAATCAAAATCAATGCTACCCCAAATAGAAGAACAACACTATGCCAGTATGCAGACTGTAGATTGAGTATAAAGTAGAAGTGTGGTGAAGGCGGTTCAAATGCGATGTGGTACGGTGCTGCCGGTGCAGTGCGGTACGGTGCGGTGGTAGCGCGGTAAATTGCAAAATCAATTTCATTGCGGTTGCCCAGTTGTTGAATGTATGAAATCTGTTCGCACTTAACAAATCAAAAGTGTGAATGTGGTCCACCGTACATTCGGCCAAACTTATTCCAAGCATTGCTCGATATATACGGGTAACCAGATATCGTCAGGTGTTGAGTTTATATCAAACTCTCATTCACTCTCTCTCTCTCTCTTCTCTATTTTCTATTTCTATATGGTATTCAATTCTCAATGTGATGAGGATGAAAGGATGTTTTTTTTAACCTATTTGTTGGTTCTTCTCTAACCATCAAATCGATTGTGTGTGTTTTAGAGAATTTTAATTGAAATGTTGCACATACTATATTTTTGCTTACTCGATAGTTTGGGGAAATAATTTAAGAAATTGTTGATATGCCCGAAAATTTAACGTTAACAGGAGATAAAAAGGAGATAAATTGATGTGGAATTTTAATTTTGAGCAGCCTTTTCAGTTGTTTCGAATTTGTAGAAAGTTTTTCACTTGTTTAGGTTTTAACACTTGGTCCCTTAAAATTTTTAAAATCAAGGGAGTACAAGAAACACAGAAATTTCCAAAATTGACACTTAGGGGAAGGTGGCGGACAGTGAGACACCTTTTTTTCAAATTTGTATATCTTAGAATGTTTTCAAGATAGCTTAACAAAACTTTGAAGACAGTTTAAGACACATTTTATCTTAATGTTGCAAAAAATCTTGTAGTTAAAGAATAAATGATAGCATCACATTGGACTAAAATGTAGAAAAAGTCAAAACGTCTCACTGTTTGCAAGGGTTGCGATCAGTGAGACATTCTTAGATGAAAAATAAATTTACGAAAATGTCAAATAATTATGTAATTGACAAGTACATAATTAATTAATTTATGTTACTTTAACCCATTTTTTCAAATAAAAATAACAAAAAGCCCAAAAAAAATGAAAGAAAAAACACTTCGAAATTATATTGAAGTCATGCTAAAATAATAAATTTTTTTTTAAATTTATATGTCTCACTGTTTGCTTTTTAAAAAATCTATGTCTCACTGTTTGCTTTTACAAAATGTCTCACTGTTTACTTTTTGTCATTTTTCGGAAAAATATAAAATTAGAAAAAACGAGAAGGAATTCTAATTACATGATATTTTTTTATGAAAGAACATATAAATATAATACATATGTAAAAAAAGTTCTGTCCACTAACCAGATTTTTTTGTGTTATACACTCCTTTTATAACACTCCAAAAACTACTTTCACCTGATTTTGGTTGATATTTTACGGTGTAGGAAAATGGACAGCTTTAATTTAGTCGGGACAAAATTAAAAGACGCAGACGGGGAAATAAACGTTTTGACCCAAACTAGCGTTACTGTGCTTATTTTCAGAAAAGAGAAAAATGGATTGTCTCACTGTTTGCACTGTCTCACTGTTCGCACCTTTCCCAGGATTTCCCAAAAATTGAAGGATTGAAAACATTTACCATAAACACCACTAACCTTAAAACGGGTAAAATAGCCGTTTTCTGGCTTGTCTTTCGAGTGTTTTGAGGGGGGTAAAACATCTTAAATGGGTATTTTCTTGTGATCAGGGTGATAAGGGAATTGTGAACACGTATCTGTAAAACAAAACTGGAAAATGCCATTGATTTTGACATGTTTTCCCAAAATCTGTAAAAAAAATTATTTTTATTTTTTTCTTAATGCATAAAAATAAATAACTCAGCAACCAGATCTCCAAAAAACTTTTGGTTTTCAGCTATGAATAGACCTCAAAGACACCTTTCCTTTGATGTATCATTCGATGAATATGGAGGAAATTTTGTAAAATGAATTTTTTTTTGGCAAGGGGTTAACCTTGATTTTTTCTCAAAAATCTGAAAAAATAAATTTGTAATTTTTTCATCGAAATGCATTAGGTTGTTCACTGTGAACTCATATCTGTAAATCAAAACTTGCTTTGAGACTTTGGTCAAAAGATATCGGCTTTGGAATGTAATTAAAAGAAAGAAAAAAAAAAACATGTTTGGTTCGAAATATCTCACGAACCTGACCTAAAAAAAAAAAAAAAAGTTTATTCGTTAAATACTAACGTTATACATATTAATAATAATGCTCGGAAACATGGACCACCTCGGCAATAAAAATTTAAAAATCTATATGGAATATGGGAAAATGAATTTAAAGAAAACAATTAACATTTCTCAATTGCACATACACCTAGGGCCTCTTCTATGCAAAAGTTTGCCAGGATTTCATTCCTTTACAGGATGTGATTTTAATCCATCGTTTCTAAGAAGAGGCAAAAACAAGCCATATCGGTTACTTCAAAAAAACATTCATTTTCAGGAGGCATTTGCAGCCTTAGGAAATGCTGATATGAAATTGAAAAAAGATGAGGTTTTTTCTGTTCTTGAAAATTTCGTCTGTCAAATGTATGGAATTAAATCTAAAACTGTAAATGAAGCCCGTTATGAAAAGTTTCTCGCTACATACAAGGCAAATCGTTCAAATGTATTTATGAAGAAACTCATTAGATATGATGCCTCGAATTTGCCTCCATGTCAACGGGAACTAGAACAACAGCTATTGAGGTCGATGTACATCACAAATGTCTGGAGAAATAGCCACATAAAAGTTCCAACGGTTCTTAAACCGGAAGAAAATGGTTGGAACTGTATCAATGGAAGCTATATTTTCAATTGGTTTGAAGGCGATACAGTTCTTTCCTCCATTTTCGATATTCTACAACAACAGCCTAATGAGACTAATGAAAATGATTCTGAAGCTGAAGATAACATTAACGGTAAAACACAACTTTTTTAATTCATACAAATTACCTTAAACCGTGGTTACTTATTTTCTTTTTAGATGATGAAATCAGTATGGAGGATGATGACGAAATCAATAGTGATTTATCTGATGTTGATGAAGATTAATTTATTATTGTTTATTTTTAACCATATCATTTTTCACGTTTTTTCTTTTTTTAACCATATCATTTTTTCCGTATTTTCTATTTTTAAATAATATAATTTGCATGAATGATACGAGTTTTCCATTAAATGCAAAAGTTATCGAAAACAGCAAAAAAAAGAATAAAAATCAGGTACAAAAATGGTTTTCTTATTTTTCAAATTTCTCAAAAACTAGAAAGCATAGAAACATATGGTTTTCAGTGTTTGATTGGAAATCGATTTGAGCAATTTTCTTTATCACTCAATTTCGCGTTTAAATTCACAGTCTTGACAATATTATTATTCAATGTGTATTTTTTAAGTTTTTTTCCCTAATTTTAACTTTAAAATTGGTTATTTCAAAAACGTTTGATTAAAATATTTTGATTTAAAATTTAGAATTAAGTGTACAATTTAAGCTTTTAAAAAAAGTACTGCTTATAACTGTAAGTGTTGCCGTTGTTTTTAAATATTTTTTTTTTATTTTAAGTCATTTTTTAGAAAGTTGCATCTTTCCACTCACCTAACAAGGACTTATACTTGTCAGAACCGGCTATAATTGCACAGTTCCTCTTAAAATAGCTTAGACAAACACATATATAAATTTCGACTTTACGGAATAAAATTTTATTTAATGCACAACTTTAAGTTGGTCTGGCAGGCACTTGTGCACCTCAAAAAAGTCTGGCAATTTTTTTTTTGATCTTCTCGATAGGTAAACTAAATTCTATAAAAATTTCAGCCTTACAAGAGCAACTTTTTTTTTTTAATTTTTTTTACACTTTCAAGGTCATATATATATATGATGTGCACCGCTGTGGCCTGCCAGACCAGGATTTTTTTACTTAGCGTGCTAAAAATAACCACTGTAAGAATTTTTAGCCTTACAAGAGCTACCTTAGTCAAATGTGCCACTGGCTCTCCTACTAATAGGTACATTTTCTTAAAATTAAAATTACATATATAGGTATTATATTATTACAAAACTAAAAGAAAAACTTACATCTAATGTACATTATGGGTTATTTTGAATAAAGAAAATCTTTTTAAAGTTAAGTGATTTTATATTGTCAATGCTGGAGTTATTTATATTTGAATTTTTATTGTAAATATTAATTAAAAGATTTAAAGGGCTATTAGCACCGTAGTTTGATCTACTGTAAATGTTAGAAATTGGCAACTGCCTTCTCAAACTATACTGACTAGCAATGAAATTTAATCGACAGAGGATCGATGAAGCTGAAATCGATCCATTGATTATCCCGACAATAAAACAAAATTGTAGATACGCTCTGTGACTAGTTAGAAATGGAAGATTTATAAGTTTAATACGTTGAGCGTAAGGTGGCAAGTTAATTCGATTTGACCATGGTAGAAATCTTAAGCAAAATCTCATAAATCCAATCCAATCTATTTATATGAACCGCATAATATGGCGCCCATATAACGCAACCATATTCTAAAATGGATCTTACGAATGAGACATAAAGAGTTTTTAAAACGTAAGGATCACGAAATTCCCGAGCAAATCTTTTGATAAAACCAAGAGTCATGTTAGCTTTTTTAATAATGTAGTCAAAATGGTCAGTAAAAGTTAATTTTGAGTCCAATACTATCCCAAGGTCAGTGAAACTAGACAAATTAGTTAGTGGTGATATATTAATCGCATAATTATAGACAATCACATTTTTTTTGCGTGTAAAACACATTGTTTTACACTTGTCAATATTTAAAACTAAACCATTAATATTGCACCATTCCCAGAAACGTTGAAGATCTCTTTGTAAAAGATTACAGTCATTTGCAGAGTTGATTGTACGAAAAATTTTTACATCATCAGCATATATAAGAGACAAAGAATTTACAAGGAAAGACGGAAGATCATTAATAAATAGTACAAATAATAACGGGCCAAGATGGCTACCCTGAGGTACACCAGAGTTAACAGTAAAACATTTAGAACGTTCACTTTTAAAAACAACACTATATAACCTATCTTTGAGATATGAAGATACCCATAAAACAAATCTGTCGTTAAGACCCATATTTGCAGTTTTTTTAAAAGTATATTGTGGGTTAGTTTGTCAAATGCTTTGCTGAAGTCAGTGAAAATACAGTCAACTTGTTGTTTTTTTTTAAACGCGTCAATACAGTATGTAGTAAACTGTAACAAATTTGAAACAGTGGATCTCTTTTTAACAAAGCCATGTTGGTTGTCACATAAAACGGAGGAACAGTGAAAAGACAAGACATCACAAATAATAGATTCAAACATTTTGGGTATAGCAGATAGTTTAGCTATTGGCCTATAATTTAGAATTAAATTTTTTTTGCCTTTCTTATGAGTTGGAATAAGGAATGCATTTTTCCAAAGAGTCGGGAATTTACAGTTAATTATAGATTGGTTAAAAAGTAAAAACAACGGATACGACATATATATTGCACATTTTTTTAACATAAAAGCCTCAGTTGCCTCAGAAATAGAGAAGTTAATATAACTAAGATGTGAAAACTCATCAACAGTAGAGGTATTATAAGTATCACAAGAAGAAGATTTTTCAAAAGCAAACTGGAAATATTCGGCAAACATATTTGCAATGTCCTCTTGGTAATGACTTTCGGCATTTTGGTAGCTCATATTAGTTGGGTAACCATCAGATTTTCTCTTACGATTTACATATTTCCAGAAATTTATGGGATTAGATTTAAGATCATCTTCAGTTCTGAGTATAAAGTCCGAATAAAGAATATTGGATTAGTTAATAAATTCATCTTTAAGTCTAGTATATTCATTTTGAGCTTCAATACTCCTGGATCGATTTAACTTCACCCACGCCTTGTTTCTTTTATTTTTAAGAGTTTTAATATGTTGATCAAACCACGGTGGATTATTACTTAATTTTCTTATTTTTCGTAACGGAATGGTCTCTAAAAAACAATCAAACAAGATTTTATAAAAACGAAAGACCATTTCATCAAAACTAACATTCAAAAACAGGATATTCCAATCAATATCATCCAATAAGCGGAAGAGTTCAGAGAAATTACATTTTTTAAAGTTGAATTCATGCATATTCTTACAATGATAACTTACATTATTAATATTTAAGTTTAACGAAATAGATAATGCAGGATGATGTCGATCTTCATCAATGAGCTTCATATCGGCGAGTAATGTAGTTCCATCAGAATTATTGAGGTCAGAAAAGTATACAGGGTCTAAAATTTTACCAAATCGGTTTTTGACATTGTTTAATTGATTTAGTCCAAATGAAGTCATTAAATCGATTAAAAGAACTTCGTTGTTGCTTGATGCATTGAAGACATGATAAGATTCATGTTCCGATGATATAGCTCATTCAAGATTTGGCAAATTAAAGTCGCCAATAACAAAAAGTTCATCTGCAGGTTCAATTTTTTCATTTATAGATTCTAACAAGAAACTTTTTATTTTCAGCTTATGCTAGAGCTTTAAGAGACCGTCCTTTTTATGTCTCACTTGATGGATTTGGAGGAAATTTTTTAAAATATCCTTTTATAAGGCAAGGGGTTAGCTTAGATTTTTTTCGAAAATTCGAAAAAAAATAAATTTGTTAACAACAAACAGGTAAGAAAACGAGTTTTTGAATGTTGGGCATTCGGGCGAGAATAAAAACTCTGTCATGCTTATTTTTTTAACAATAGGTTGGAACAAATTACAAATTGTTACAGCAAAGCCTAAAAAACGCGTATTAAAATGAGTTTTTCAGTTAGAGATTTTTGAGAAGGGGTAAAATGTGTGTCATGGATATTTTTTAAATAAGCAAGACAAGGGCTTAAAAATGTAATTAATATGAAGTATTTACCCATAAGCGTTAAGATGTGTGAAATACGAGCTTTTGGACAAGTGTTTTGGTGCGGGTCAGACAAACCAGGGCATCAGAATCTGATTGATTTCAAAAAATTACCCCGAATTCTACAAATGGGTAAAAGAACGTCTGTCATGGGTATTTTTGAATTAATTTCAAATGTTCAAATGGTTACCTACTCTAAAGCGTAAAAACAGGTAAAAAAATCCCCTTTTTTAGAATTTGGACTCGTCTCTCGGGTGTTTGGGTGAAGGTTAGACACCTGTTATGGGTATTTTTGAAATCAGGATGGCCAAAGGATCAGAATCCAATTAATAACCTCAAAGGGTAAAAACCCGTTAAAAAAAGTAGCATCGTCTTTCGAGTGTTTTAATGCAGGTATAATGTTAGTTGCTGGTATTTTTAAAACCAGGGAGAATTAGGGCGTCATTATCCAAATGATTTCAAGTGATACCCCAAATTCTAAAAACAGGTATGAAAACAAGAATTTGGACTCTAACGTCGGGTATTTGTTCGGGGTTAAATCATCTCTTTTGAGTATTTTTGAAATAACTTGGGCGTTAGAATGCGATTAACATCAAGTGGTTACCCTTAAAAGTAAAAACCCTTTTTAGACTCGTCTGTTGGGTGTTTTGTTGTGGGTAAAACGTCAATTAGAGGTGTTTTTGAAATCAGAGAGACCAGGGTGCCAGCATCCGATTGATTTCAAATGGTTACCCCAAAGTCTAAAAACGGACTAGTCTGTCATGGGTATTTTTGAAATCAGAAAGATCAAAGCATCAGGACCCGAATAATTTCAAGTGTTTACCACAAAGCGCAAAAATCCGTAAAATACGCGTTTGTAGGATTGTCTTTGGAGTGTTTTGACTTTTGACCTATTTCCCCTCTTTCTCACTAAAATGATCAGAAATTATATATATTAATGTAACTTTAAAAATAAAAATTAAATTAGTTGACATGAAAAAATTATAAAGGGGAATAAAATGATAAAAATGCTATCATTGTTACAAAACAATATCAGGAAAAAAAATAAAACAGTAAAAAAGTTGACATTAAAAGCTTTTACACTTAAATTTATAATGACACAAAATTGAGTTCAAGTGGATAATTCAATAGATGCCTGATAAAAGCCTTTAAAGGTCTATCTATATATGATGATGTTGCGACTATGCTATACACTGCTATATATTATAATAGAGATAGAGGTAAAGAGGAAAAGGAAAAGAATAATGCAATTTGGCATGTACTTTATTTAATTTAATAATATTTTCCCGTCGCTTTCCCTCTTTGGTTTTTTTTTTCATTGAAAGTGCTTTTATCATCATATCGCATGGGTTGTACCTACTACTGCGTGTAAAATTATATTTTATCTATGAAAAGCAAAAGAGTATAAGCTATTAATGTACATTTTTTCTTTATGTACCTTTAATAAATTATGATAAATAATGTAGGTTATCATGCATATTATGTTTAAGTAAAATGTAGGTAGGTACATAATATATTTTTGAATTTTGCTTATTGTGAACTTTTATAATAATGCCTTTTAGGTTTTGAACACTGTTCATCGTTCGTTTTCTGGAGCTTATTGATGGTAAGGGAATTTTACTTATTGTTTCTCAAAAATTGATGTAGATTGATTTATTAATAATCATTAATTAAAAGATAATCGACTGTGAACAAACTGGCGCTTAGTCAAATAAGTCTACAAAACAATGGGTTTCTTAAAAATCCGCTAATATAGTCATATAATTTCTTTTGCTGTTTGAAAAATTTTTAAAAACACTGATGAAAAATTAAATACTTTTATGAATTGAATTGAATTATTGTATTAGCACTGAATTATCATTATTTTGAATAATACAAACTAGTTATAATTGAAAATTACAATTTTTGTCAACTATTTTGTCTACAAAATTTATAGGATAATAACATAATGTCATAATATGATATTTAAGTAAAACATTAAAACGTTATTAATATCTGTACGTTTTGTAGTAAAAAATGAATAATTTTTTGAAGCCAGGCAAATTTTACAAAAAAAAAAGAGGTTGTCTGTAAAGCTGGTTTACGGACGATGATTTTACGTGATAACGTCGCGACGTCAGAAAACAGGTTGTGTGCTTTTGTTTAAAATGAGTCAATTGAAGCGATATGTGTGATATACCAAATGAAAGGTAATTGTATCAGGATGCTCATAAAAGTTTAATAAAATTTCTATCTGCTCTTGGTCAAAAGGTATAACCTGTTGAATTCTAAAATTTTATTTTACCGTTATCTCAAAATTGTGTTTACGAAAATGATTGAAATTGATCGTGGTCGTGGTCTATCATTACTCAATATACTTTATTCCTGTATCTATAAAAAAAAAAAGAAGATAAAAATAAAAAACGATGAAAATCGGTTAAAAACGGTAAAAAAAAGTGTTTTTTAAAAACTTGTTTCTTTCGTTATTCAGTCAAAACTCACTAAACGATTAAAAGTTTTTGCACATGTATGCATAAGCGCCATGTCCTATAAGTTTGAGATTTTTTGAACGCTCCAAAAAAAGTTAAAAATCAAAAATTATACAAAAATACCCCTAAAAAAACAAGGTGTTTTTCAAAAATTCATATTTCGAAACGCAGAGTGTTGGAAAAAAATCCGTACCAAACACCTAATTTTTTTACCCTCATCTTTCAACTTTCAAAAAAAATGTTCTTCACCATTTTGTCATAGCCCTAACACGTGTACAACGTTCAAAATAAACGTTATAGCTTAGTTTCCAAATTGTTTAGAATTTTTTCTTAAATTAATCCCACCAGTCAAAATCAAAATCAATTCTCTACGACTTCGCGTTTAGATTTTAGCTCAAATTTCATCTTTCCGTTTTACCCCTGTTTACCCTATTAAATGACGGAATTTTTAAAAATCTTTTATTTGGATTAAGCTTCAGGTTATTATCTTTCAAATAAGCTATAGAGGATTTTTGTATCTCTAATAGTTTATTTTTAATTTTTAATTGAAATTTTTGCCGCACTGCAAAAGTGCGAGAGTGTAACGTTAGAAAATGGCGTCACTTTTTTGTGGTGGCTGCCATGGTTCATCGATTTATAAGACGTTATCACGTCAAAAATCGAAAATAAATTACCTAATATTTTTCTTTTATCATTTTGCCAATTTTGTATGTGTGAAAATATTTAAAAATATTATAGGTGCCATGTAAAAGTCTCATATTATTTAAAAAATAAATAAAATTTTATTCAAGTACATATATTATGTACATAGGTATAATATTGATTTTCTGAAATCAATAATTTTTCATGAAAAAACATATCTTTTTTTTTTCTTCGCACAACATTTTATAAATATTATTAAAAATGATGACTTACAATATATCTTATACCATCTGAAAACTTTAATTTCAGCAAAATATATTCACAGCAGTCATGTCTTTACAAAATCTACAAAAAGATCTGAAATTGTTTGACTATTTTAAAATTGAAAGTCGTGCGTGTAGCTCGCAGAGAATGCGTATTGCCATGTATCTACTTGCGAAATAGAGTTAAGTAAAATTTGTAAGTGGATCCATGTAGAAAGATACTATGTACTTTAAAAAATAATTGAAATTTTACAAAAATATAATCTTTCCCTATACCTAAGTTCCACTAACTTATCTATCTTTGAATACAAATCACCCAAAAATACTCCTAAAAAAGGTATTTTTCAAAATTTTCGAAAACTGAGGCATTAAGAGCAGTATCAGATCCCTTTTTTTTTTTTTTTTTTCATTATCTCTCTATAAGTATAACTTTTATAAGTTTTTGGTAAAAATTATCTTAAACCACTTTGTGGCAGGTACCCCTTGCTTTTTTTAAGAAACCGTCCGTAAATCAGTAGGTATTGAAATTTTTTAATTTTTTTTTAAACTTTTATCAATTTTTATCAATTTTTTAGCAGAGTGATAATTAAAAACATCAAAATACTATTTGATGGGGCCTGATTTAAATTTCTTCACTTAGTTTAAATTTTGTATGAAAAGTTTTGAAAAAGGTTAAGCTGATTTGTTCCCCTAGAACTACTTCTTGTTTGTATTTTTGCCATTCTTTCAATGATAAAATTCATTGAGAAAAAAAAAAACATGCTCTTCCAACAACATCAAACAAAAATTTGTTCACACATATCACAAAAATGCAAAAAAAAAAAAAAAAAAAACATTTAAACTGCTGGCATTTTAGTGTTTCTTCTCAGACAACCTACAACGATCCCGTTTTTTGTGTTTTTGAGTGTGTATTTTTCGGTTTTTCGTGTAAAATTCCCGAATCTATAAAGGAGGTGTGTTATTTGTGGCTTGCCATATGACCAATAACATATCCGTTCCATGAAAGACTATACTACAACTTGCAAAGCAAAGAAGAGAATTTACCTTGCATATACAACCTTTTTGACTTACCAATCTACAATGCACCCTCAAGTCAAAGTGATGGTTGTAATTCCAATAACCAAACCAACACAACGCCTATAGACTTTGTGAAGTAAATATGCTGTTCGTTTTCAGTTTTTGACCTTATGGACTACATATCCATAA
Source organism: Episyrphus balteatus (assembly GCF_945859705.1). Classification (NCBI taxonomy): domain Eukaryota; kingdom Metazoa; phylum Arthropoda; class Insecta; order Diptera; family Syrphidae; genus Episyrphus; species Episyrphus balteatus. The sequence goes on from NC_079137.1 coordinate 51,640,464, forward strand.
AGCGTTTTTTTTTTTGTGCGTGTCTACTGTATGTTCCGTATGTTAACAAATTGGAAAAGTTTTTGATTGACTGCAGTTCCAGGTATATGAACAAACATAGGTAAAAATTGAAGTTTAAAAAAAAAAAACAAAATATTGATTCGCAATTCTTTGATCCTTTTGATGGAAAAAATCGAATTCAAAAAAAAGATTCAGCATCAAAAGAATAAATTTTGATTCGTAAATTAATTTTTTTTTTGTTTAAAAAACAAACAATTTTTGGAAAAATTAAATTTACTTGCATTTATTTTTTCCAGTTTTGAAAAAAAAAAAAAAATTCTGAGGTTATATTTGGTCCTTGAATCAATGTATTCTTTTACCAAGAAAGCAAATTTTAATTTTGCTTTCATGTTGTCATACTAAGCTCTACCATTAATTGCTTTCGTTTCATTCCATTCACACTTATCATTTGTTCTATATATTTCCAACGACGAACGACCTCATATTCATTCAATTTTTTCATATCTATTGTGCCCTGCAGCCACTTATGTTGTCTGGGATCAAACATATTGCCAACTTCTGGACAGCTTTTTCACCCCAGACATAAATATCCTTTTCTTTTTTCGGTTCATATTGTTCTGGGATTTATTTTGTATTTGTTTTCTTTTTTTTTTTCTCATCTTCGTCTTCGAAAAAGTTCTTCTTCTCGATAAATAATTATTTTGGATTTTAATGATTTTTTTTTTCTTTCGTGTATTTTCGTGGGCCTTATAAAACAGTCTTTCTTTTCCCATCCAGCTATCATTTTTGTCGTTCTAATGAGGTCCTTAGAAAGAAATTTTTTCCCTCGATTTTCTGAATTAAATGTCAATTATTACAAAGTTACTCTCGTCGATTACAATAAACAGTCAGATTAGAAAGGACTTTGTCAATTTTCTCAAAAAAGGAGCAACACACAGCGCCATCAGAGCGCTAAGTAGCCATCCATAACTTGCAAAACAATTTTTGATAAGGACTCACGATTGAATCCAATTATTATATTTCTTTTGCTCATCGACTTGCCTATACCTTTAGTTGAAAAATAAAGGACAATAGAATCGGGGCCAGACTCAGTAACCTAATTGGCTATTTGCCTTTCTATATAGCTACCCAAAGTTAATACTTGTACACTCTCAACAATGGTGGCGATATGGTAGACAATGATATCGTTGGAAAGCTATATCTATAGACATAAAAATTTAGACAACATGAAACTGGCAACAGTTTGTAGGTGCAATTTAAAATGGTGCGGCAGAAAATTTAAGCTCCTAATTTAATTTTCAAAATTAATGTTGTAAGACCATGATTCTCTGCCCCGCACACTTTCTCGTTGTAATAGCAAAACGCTGCGCTGACTGCTTCTTTGTTTTATAGCACAGAGTATAAAACCACGAAAACCAGGTCAGGGCATGTAGTGGTATAGTTTCTTTCCGTTGGTTATTTAAAAAGCAGGCTTTTGCTTGCGCTACTAGAAAAAGTATTTCATAAATTGCGTCCTCTGGTTGCACAAATGCAGTGTTTTTCTCTCGCTCTGCAAAAAGTTTTTCACAGCTTTTGTGTTGTTATATAGCTTGTAGAAAGAAGGACTCATATACAACGATGACTATGAGTAGGAGGTATAAAATATATATATTTTTAAGGCTTAGTTGTTTAAAATTCCCACAGGAAACCGCTCACTTTTTTAACAAAAAAATTATAATTTCGTGAACCAAAACCTCACCACTTGGTGCAAAAATTTTCAATGCACAGCCAGCCGGCGTTGCTGTCGGCGGGAATTATTATTATAATAGAAAAAAAAGTTGGGGTGTTTATTTTTTTTTTTTTTTTTGAATTTTTAAGGGAAACAGGAACAGAAAATGTAGAGAAAATGATGAAATTTGGAAAGCATTAGTGCTGGTAATTGCAACAACCACAGAATGGATGTCAGAGTTTAATTATTTTCACTTCAATTTCTTTAGGTTTTTTGGGAGGATTTTTTGTTGTTGTTTTTGTTGTTTTGACCTTCTTGATGAGCATTTAAAAGTTTTGTTTTTTGAAGTTGGCTTGCAGTTGAATTTTTAAGAGGAATATATTTTTGAAGCTTTTCTTTTTATTGAGAGTTGAATTGAGAAGATGGGAAATAACTTAAAACAACATAATATTAAGTATTAGATATGAAAATGGTTGCCATATTTATAACAAATTATACAAAAACTCCATTACAATTTTGTTTTTACCAAAGTCTGGGTATTTTATTTTAAATCCTTCACTTTATTACCACTAAATTTCTTCATACTAAGAGATTATGTAAAAAGTTCTACAGTAAAAAAGTAAAATTAAAAGAAAATATATTTTCTAAGAGAAGAAAATGTTACACATACGCCATAGTGACCAACAAGGATTGAAACTACTATCAAAAGATTAAAACGATAGTAAAACTTTGTTAATTTTTAAATTTTATGTGTCACTAGCACACCCAAAAGCTTTCGTTGCTCCAAATGTTTTAAGAGTTTATTTTGGGGCTATGATTTTGAAAAAAAAAAAATGATTTTGCGTTTATGACGATAATTTTAAAATCAAAATAGAACAACGTTAGTTTAAAGAACTTTTTAGCTATAAGACTTTTGTAGGTATAGCTATTTCTTCCAAAGAATTAAACTTAAGCCTTTATGTTTTGTAAAAAGTATAAAAATGTTTTCTTGAAATCATCACACATTTTCCATGAAAAAAATCGAAAAAAATTAACTTTTTTTTCTTTACACATCATATTGTCAATATTTATACCTACATGACAACCTATAATAAATTTTATATCATCTGAAAGCTTATTATTTATGCTTATTTTTTTAAGCAATATTCACCTCAATATTGTTTGAACAATATCTAGAAAAAAAGTTGAAATTTTTTGAATGAAATCAATAAATCAAATAAAAAAATACAAATTTGTTTTTCTTCTATTTCAATTTGGTGCTAATCATTTCCTTTAACAATATGCCTCAGCCGTATTCTGTACGACACCTTCAAAAAAAGTTAAAATTTCTTAAAGACAACCATGTGAAAATTAAACCTGAGGTTAGGGTACTTCTCTCACCTGTTGGCTGGTTTTGGCAAAAGATCTCCCACAGATGTTTTGTTCTCGCTCGTCTCGATCCATGCAAGCTTCTTACAGTCGTACCATATACATTAAACTGATTTTTGATAAACCGCCTCGTTTCGAAGCTATTTAACTTGTAAATTTAAAATGTAATTTTTTCTTCATTTGTTTCCGATTTTCTGACAAATTATTAGGTTTTTCAAAAAATTTGGCAAACTTTTAGAATTTTGTATATGTTGTTTTTTGGTTTCACAGATCCTTTTATTTAATGACAGTTAGCTCCGAATATCGTATTATTTTTCCAACTTAAAATTATATTTACATACATACTAGGGATGTTGCGAATATTCGCATCCGCATCCGCAAATGCGGAAGATCCGCATTAAATTTTCATGCGGATACGGATGCAAAGAAGTTGAGACAAGAAAGAAGTTGGGTCTTGGGTGGGAGCCGGCGAATGGCGCGTACCAATGGGATTCACGCCGAGTAAAGGCCTTTGAGCTGTGATTGATTTTTTAGGCAAAACACAGAAAAAATGCAAAAGTCTTAATTTGATAGACCGTTTTCACTAGAACCCAAAATTATCAAATTTGGGGTGAAAACAGGCTATAAATAGAGATCTTTCTTTCCAAAAAAAAATTGCCAGTTCTAGTGAAGTCTTTAATTTCTACCCACTCCACAAGGCAGTTTTCCTAGGGAATAGTTATTAAGTAGCGCGGGCTTAATTAACCAACTTCTGTGTAAACGACTTGACTTGCAGAGAAGGTGGCGGTATTACTTTTTACTAAGTCTAATGCACCTCTTTTTAATTTCTCTCTCACTAAAAACAAATAATAAAAATGTTAATCCGCATCCGTATCTGCATCCGCGGATGTGAAAAAATCCACATCCGCAACATCCCTAATTAAATACCTATATCATTTTATTAATTTTTCGCATCGGTTTTTTTTTTAAATTGTATAAAAGCATTTTTGTAGAGCGTTAAATTTATACAAATTATTAAATCTAACGTTTTTGATGAACCATTAATAAGTTATACAATTATTCAAAACTCAAAAACACAATCCTTCAAATGTAAATCATATGGGATATAGAAATTTGCGATGCGGCAATTATTTATATTAACAAACAAAAAAAGAGGTTGTCTGTAAAGCCGGTTCACGGACAATGATTTTACGTGATAACGTCGTCAGAAAACAGGTTGTGTGCTTTTGTTTAAAATGAGTCAATTGAAGCGTTTACTTTTTTCAAACAATCATAATTTACAAGAAAAAGCTTAAAAAAAATACCTTTTTTAAAAGCTTACAAAACAAATTATGCAATTTAAAAGTATTTCTTCTTAAGAATAAAACCATTTTCAAATTTTTACAATGCGCAAAAAGTATAAAAATAATTTATTGAAAACAATCATTTTCATCAAAAAAAGCAAAGAAAACAATGAATTTTTTTTTTCTCACGTCATTAATACCATTTTTTTCCCTAACAACCTATAAAAAATTTTATACCATCTGAAATCCGATTGTCTTAGCTCAAAATATATATATCGATCAGGTCTATGAGACATCTACAAAAAGAGATAGAATTGTTTGAACTCGATCAAATTTCATTAAAAAAAAGCAAACAAAAAACATTTATTTCTATGTTCTCAAACTATGGAATCAATTTTTTTCTTTGACAACCTAACAAAAATATAAACCATGTGAAAGCTTATTATTTCACCTTTCATATGACGTATCAATCTCATTTCAAAGATGCCTACAAGAGAAGTTAGAATTTTTTAAAATCAACCATGTCGAATTTCCACACTGGTGGCTGTTCGGGAGCAACAGATTTCCACTGGTGTTTTGAGGTTTTTCTTGATTTAACATTGTGAAGCTTGTAGTTAGTCAACCGTTATGTGTTATATACCAAATGAAAGGTAATTGTATCAGAATGCTCATAAAAGTTTAATAAAATTTCTATCTGCTCTTGGTCAAAAGTTATAGCCTTTTGAATTCTAAAATTTTATTTGACCGTTATCTCAAAATTGTGCTTACGAAAATAATTGAAACTTTGTACACATTTAGTCGTGATCATAGTCTGTCATTACTCTTTATACTTTATTCCTGTATATATTAAAGAAAAAAAGATAAAAATAAAAATTGATGAAAATCGGTTAAAAACGGTCAAAAAACGTATTTTTAAAAACTTGTTTCTTCCGTTATTCAATCAAAACTCACTAAACGATTCCAAGATTTTGCACATGTATGCATAAAGCCATAACCTACATGTCCTAAAATCAAAAATTACCCAAAAATACCCCTAAAAAACAAGGTGTTTTTCAAAAATTCATATTTCGAAACGCAGAGTGTTGGAAAAAAATCCGTATCAAACCCCTAAGTTTTTTTCTCTCATCTTTCACCTGGCATCTTCAGAATTGTCAAAAAAAATTTCCTTTACCCAAAATCATCATTTTGTCATAGGCCCAACACGTGTACAACTTCAAACAAAACGTTATAGTTTAGTTTCAAATTTTTTTAGAATTTTTTCTTAAATGCAGTTATTCTTAAATTAATCTCATTTATCTATTGCAAAAAAATCAATATTCTACAACTACATGTTTAGATTTTATCCCAAATTTCATCTTTCCATTTTACCCCTGTTTACCCTATAAAATAACGGAATTTTTAGAAAAACTCCATTTGAATTAAGCTTTAGGTTATTATCTTTCAAATAAGCTATGGAAGATTTTTGTATCTCTAATAGTTTATTTTTAATTTTGAATTGAAATTTTTTGCCGCACTGCGAAAGTGCGAGAGTGTAACGTTAGAAAATGGCGTCACTTTTTTGTGGTGGTTGCCATGGTTCATCGATTTATAAGACGTTATCACGTCAAAAAAAATTTTTTTTTGAATCAGTCTAATATACATTCATACACGTTAAGCGAACCACCCGGGTGGGTGGTGTTAAGTTTTTTCGTTACGAAATTTTTTGATTCTTTTCTCGCTCTCAAAGCCCGCTATAAAATCTATACATTACCTTAAAATTTCGCATATCAATATCATACATTTTATTTATATTTTCAAATCCTTTTCTAAGAACTTTATTGAACGAGGATAATATTCCTGGCACTGTTCATTATTGCTAATCCTCAATCGAGACAATCCAATTCTATGAATTATGTTGTTCATATTAAAATTAGATTTTTTTCTTTTCATTATCCTTTTTGTGTGCCTGAAATATAAGTGGTTCCAATTAAATAAAATGAAATTAAGGACATATCATGTGTACTTGTGTACCTAGTGTAAGTACACAAGAACCAGAGAGTCCATCCCTATTCAACTCAGAGACTTAAAGTGAACTTTATCAACCCAATTGAGAATTTAATTTCAAATTTTAATTTCACTAGAACAAGTATTATAGCCGACACTGATCTGTACTTCCTCTCTAGCACACACACACAATTTCCCCAAATCCATACAAACACACACACACACACTTACACACATATAACGACTGTTGTCTTTGACAGCAGTCCTCAATAATTTACTTTAATTTTACATTGATGCAATTTATTTATGTACTTTGATAAGGGAGGACGTTGCACTAAATGGAATTGTAAACGTATGTCCTTGTGGGACCATGTTAAGCTCAATATAGTACTCTCTCTCTTCGCCACAAAAAACCCCCACCCACCCCCTCTCATCTCTGCCTGATGGGTCTTACATGGATTGTGTTATAGTATAGAGTTGTATGCATATCTATGAATGGATCGATAGCCAAAGGCTTGCACAACCATTAAGGATTGGGTGCGCTTCTGCATGGGATATCCTTGTTTTCCTTTGGACTACATTATTAAGCCTCATGTATACCAGAGAGTTATAATTTCAACTATGCAAACATAATGCCCCATTGACATCGTATCACCAGCGTTCGGTTGGTATTGGTACCTATAACTTTATCTATAGTTATTGTCGGGACATCAACAACAAGCTTAACACGGTTATATTTCCCAATGGGCTTGGTGTTGTTGTTGTTGTTGTTTGTTGGTATACACATATTTCTCTGATGTAATATTTACACGACGTACATTTCAACGACCCGAATATGGCGTCTGAATTTCTCCATAATATAATATACGAGAGTTTATTTCTTCCTCGAGGAGATAGACGTACCCATCCGTAATACCAAACCACCGCCACACATAATAACATCGATTGGGTATATTTCGTCTATAAATCATGATTTAACAATGTTTCTTAGCATTTATTTCAATCTCTTGTATAAGAAGAGTGTATTCAAGATATTGTTGTTTGGGGCTTGAGATTTTTTTATTAAGAATAATTAACAAAGTGTGCGATAGGTCAATGTACTACCCAATGGTGTAATGATAAGTGCGATGGACTGTTACATCCAGAGGACCTGGGTTCAAAACCAGTCAATACCACATAGACATTTTTTAAGGGATATTGCCTCTGTTGAGAAAATATAAAAAATCTTTATTCTATAAGAGTTTTATTGTACTAACTTTCTTATTTATTATTTTTCTATCAAACATTCCTTGAAGAAAATTGGCCTCAAAGTCAAAAATTATCATGGTCAAGAAAAAATTAACGGCCTTAATATACCTAATTAATTAATATTTTTTTTTAACACATTATTAACACAAGTATTTACCATAAGTATTAAGGGAGGAATCATCATTCACATTTGTAAAGGTACATAACAAAGTAAGGGTTTTCTTAAAACATCGCTAAATGGTATCAACTTTGCAGATAGAGCGTTATTGTAGAATTTTTTTTTCTTCGAATATACACGAAAATCAACTCTAAAGTTTTCCTTATCTTATAACGTGACACCCTGTATATAAATCAACAAAGAAACAAACAATAAATTTCAATTTACGAAAATTAAACTTACACAATAAAATTCAAATAACCGACAAAATATATTTGAAAGTCCAAGCTCAAAATAGTTTAAATAAAATGCACGACTGGGTCGCACGAACTTGCTCTTAGAGTAAAAGTTGCTTAAATTTTTAAGACTTTTTATATAGAAATTTGGAAAAACTTAGGTACAAAAAAAAAAAAAAATAATACAAAATAAAATTCGTTTTTTAAAAAAATAAAATAAAATCTGAAATCAAATTGCCCTCCAAAACAAGTATGCAGTTTTGATTGATATATTAACATGCATTTTTAGAAAAAAAATTTTCAAAATCGTTAGAGCCGTTTTTTAAAAAACTTATTTTTTATAAATAATTTTTTGGAAAAAAAGTTTTAAAATAAAATTGGTATGCCATTTTGTAGAAATCACTAATCAACATCTAAAAACAAAATTTCAAAAAAATTCAATGACCTGTTTTCGAAAATTTGATTTTTCAAAAAAAAATTTTCAAAATTTTTTTAAAAATCCAAAAATTATTTTTTCGGAAATTTTATTTTTGGCTTATACCAACATCATATAAATGCTTCTTTACAAAAAGTTTCGTTGAAATCGAATAAGTACTTTCGGAGATAATCGGATTTGAAAAAAACGGTTCTATGGCAGGTACCGTTAATAATGATTTTCAAAAATATGTTTTTTTATTAGAAGATAGACCTTATCTTAAAACTTACATTTGAATTTTTTAAACAAAATCGTTGGAGCCGTTTTTGAGCAATTTCAATTTTACTAAAATCGGTATATGACAAGTACCGTTATTTTTGGTCCAAAAAAATTAATTCCAAAAACCCCTCTGTAGAGTCGCCAAATAATGCTACATACCAAGTTTGACATCAAGCGGTCCATCCGTTTAGGCTGTAGCTTCGTTTACAGACAGACAGACTGACAGACTGACAGACTGACAGACTGACAGACTGACAGACTGACAGACTGACAGACTGACAGACTGACAGACTGACAGACTGACAGACTGACAGACTGACAGACTGACAGACTGACAGACTGACAGACTGACAGACTGACAGACTGACAGACTGACAGACTGACAGACTGACAGACTGACAGACTGACAGACTGACAGACTGACAGACTGACAGACGGACAGACAGACGGACTTCCGGGACCCACTTTTTTGGCATTGTCTACCATCGTAATGTCATGAAAAAATGCTATCTCAACTTTTTTTTTTTGTACGAATGCATAACTTGATATATACCTAGTACCTATATCGCAAGTAAAAAAATAAATATGTACAAGCAAAAAATTAATAAAATGCACTACCGAGTCGCAAGTACTTGCTCTTATGGTTAAAGTTGCTTGGAATGTAGGGGGAAGTGGTCACCCTTCGTACAGTTTTTACTTATTTTTGTTTAGTTATTTATTTACTCACTCCAGCTTCGAGCAAATGGACTTTATTTGTAATATGTATATTATTACACTTTACAAAAAAAATTGACACTTCTAAGTGTCTTATGGCTTAAATAGTTATAGCCATTTTACTGGGATTAGATTTTTGTACGAATCCTACCCACCCGTGGGGTACCTTCGTACATGATATTTAAAACGTTAATTTGACTTACTTTTGATTTGTCAAATGCTAAATATGCGTTTTAAAACATTTAATTACTTATTATTTTTTAATTAATTGAACTTGACACATTGTTACCTCTTAATCTGCTTGAACAAAACAAAAATTTAAAAATATTTTACTCAAACTTTGTTTATATAAGGAAAGCATGAGATCTTAGCATTTTTCTTTTAAATAAAGGAATTCATTTTGGCTCAACGAGTAAAAATAGGAATTGAATTTTTAAAGAAAAATATTCTTGGCCGCCGCCGCATCACAGCCGCACTAGCGCCGGCGGTCGGTGGTGCGGCGAAATAGAAATTGTGTGATCATGGTGCGGACGTGTGGTGCGGCGGCGGTGCTGCATTTTTACTGGGGTCATTTAAATATAATAAAAATAAAAAAATAAATAAATTCTTCTTTAACAAAAACAGAAAAAAAACAAATTAAAAACTTAATTTTTCGCTCCATGATTCTGAAACAAATTATTATTTACATAAAAATACCAACCTTAATTTACAAAGTAAAAAAAAATTAATCAGCTCCCGTTTTTGAAATATTCCCGTTAGAGTATGCAGTACTTCGGACCTTATTCTTTTATATAATGAAAATTGTTTGAGCATATTTAGTAACGGTTTTTATAAGAACTATTTATCACCTTTTTAAATCTGTTTAAATCTTTCCGATATCTTTTTTATTGCCCAAGATATTCTCAGTTGTTTGGTATTTTTATAAATTTTATAACGTCATTATCTCCTTTATGATATATGAAGAAAAACCCACTTACTTAATTTTAAGATATCTCGGGCAATACAAAAGATATTGAAAATATTAAAACAGGTATCGAAAGATGGAAAACAGTTCTTATAGAAACCGTTACTAAATATTCTCAAACAATTTTCCTTTACAAAAGAATAACGTCCGAAGAAATCAAAAAAACGTTTTTTGGCATTTTCTAACGGTAGTATCTCAAAAACGGGAGCTGATTAGTTGTTTCTGACTTCGGATTCGAGTTCAACACACTGAAAACCTTCAGAAAAGTATATTTTTGTTTCGGCAACAAAACCCTTGTAAACCAGTGTAATTATAATTTTAGTTGTTTTTTATCATTGATTTTGAAAGAAATATTAGCAATTAAAAGTTGATTTTTAAAACTACGCAAATACCTTTTTTGATAATCTTTGTATGACAAGAATTTTTGTAAATTTTAGAAATCTTTTTTAATTATTTTTTGTCGGTTTACCTTTATAAAAAATAAATGACATCTCCTTATTTTTAGGAAAAAATATTGCAAAATCTTATGAAATAAAGAATTTATCTATCTATCTATAAAAAATTTTCAAAAAAAAATTTGGTATGCCAAATTAAACAAACTATGTAGATTAAAAAAAACTAATATTTAAAAAAAAAAATCAAAATTAGATATATATAATTTAAATTAACGCTAAAAAAGCTTTTTAAGAAAAACTATCAAACTATCGATAGTTGTAAAATATTCATTCATTCGATAGTTTTAAATCATTCATTTATTTAGTTACTATTTTCATTCGAATAGTTTTTTCATTCGATAGTTTAGTTAATATTTTCATTCGAATAGTTTTTTTTATACGATAGTTTTGTCATCAAAATAGTTTTTTTTATTTGATAGTATTTTCTTTTGAACATTATTCTTATTCGAAATTTTTTTTAATTAGTATAGTTTTTCTATACGATAGTCTTCTCATTCGAATAGATTTTTTTTGTACGATAGTTTTTTCATTCAAATAGTTTAGTTAGATACTATTTTCATTCCAATAGTTTTTTTATACGATAATTTTTTCATTGAAATAATTTTTTAAATACGATAGTTTTTTTATACGATAGTTTTTATTCGATAGTTTTTATGAATAAATGAATGAATGAATTATTCGATAGTTCAAATCATTCTGTTACTAACTATCGATAGTTCAAATCGTTCGATAGTTCAAATCATTCGATAGTTCCCATCATTTGTACCTTACCTACCATTAATTTTGATCCTAAAAAAAAATTTCATTTTCTACTCTAGTGAATTATTCAAAACTGTTAACCTATATCGCAAGTAAAAAAACGTCAACTTGTTTTAGATGTAAAAATGAGGTCTTAGGACAGTTTTAATTGTGCCTTTAAAATTTTAAAAAAGCGTGCTAGCTACAAAATTGGGGCTTGAGCCAATTTTTTTAAAGCTACAATTACTGGCAAAAAATTTAAATGGGGTACGTAATTAAAAAAAAAAAAAAAATTCGATGGCTTGAGCAAAAGTGCACTTTTTGAACTTAAACGTGAATTGAAAAATTACCTCTTTCACATTTTGTACTCTTCTTTGATGAAATGTCATAACCGAGAAAAGTCTTCTTTGCTGTTCTGAAGATGATCTTCTTACCTGATGTAAGTAATAGGTAACTGGGTACTGTAAGGATATTGTATTATTTGCTTTCCTTTATATTCAAAGAAGACCTTTCCATATAATAAGATAACTCATAGGTCTATGAAACGACTGACATTTTTCAGAATAGACCAACAAAAAAGAAAACACTTTTAACCTTGTGAAGATAGCTCATTCATCAAACATAACTTTCTACATTTTATGTGTTTTAAAGTTTTTTTGTATTCTCTCCTTTTTACCTGAAATGTTCAACATTTCAAAGCCATAAAACAAATCCTCATTCTCGACGTCGTCGGTCGTTTATCAACCTAGTAGGTAGATACTCATTCCATCTCATTTGGTTTCGGTTTTTTGGTTAGTGGTTTTAAGTGCCTTTCAATAGACAAGTTTATCTAAATTAAATCTCAAAATTGCATAATACAGGAAGATAGCTTCAAAGTCATTACCTATTCTCTACCCACCCACGGCAATGTTACTCTTCCGCATTCAGTTTTACCAGGCACACAAAAAGGACAATGGACTAAAGCTATTAAAGAGAAAAGGAGGTATAGAAAAGTTGTGAACCAAAAAACCTGGCATAGATTCCGGTAAAAAGGGTTTAGTATGGGAAATTGTTCTATAAATAGTACCAAACATATATGATGGTGGTATAATAGTTGGAAAATCTTTTACACTAAACTCTTACCCCTAACACATATTTATACACATTTACACACACACACAAAAACACAGAAAACACATTGTTTTGGAAAATGCCTAACGTTCTTCCAATTCATACCACTCCACACCTTTGAAATGTTGCTGGCTGCTGGCTCTCCCAATATTGCGAAAAAGGAATTTTTGGCTTTTGGTTTTTGGTATGCGTTGCGCATTGCCCTGAAATGTTGACACTATGTTGAAAGTGTCGCTTGGTTTGTCCATTTTCGGAATTTCTTTTCGGTTGTTTTATTTGCATTCTTATTGTTATTTTGTTTTTGTTTTGTTTTTTATTTGTTTGGTCAAGACTTTCAAATACATTTTTTGGCGATATTTAAAATTTTATGGTCTTAGTTTAATTTTTGTAGATGTAGTGAAATATAGAGTTTTTGACAGTATTGTTTTTTTTTTTCCTTTATGTTGTCTTAATATGAAACATGTTAAATATGTACCTAAGTTATAACTAGTAGGTACTTAATCAGAAAGGAAAATGGGTGTTGTATGGGTATTTTTATTGATAGATTCTTTCCCAAATTAAAAATTAAATTACATCTCTCGCAGTAAAAACACTTTTCTATTTTAAAACTAAACATTTTTATATAGAAGCTTATAAGTAGCCGTAATATTAAAATGTCTAAAAATTTTCAAAACCTTTAGTTAAAAAAAAATTAAATTTTTTTTTTTTTTTGAAAAATCAATTTTTTTGAAAATGGGTTGATACATTTTTTTTTTTTATTTGTGGAAAAATAAATTCTTCAGAATAGTATAGGTACCAAATTTTGTTTAAACATTTTTTGAATTTTTTTATTATAAAAAAAAAAAAACTTATTAAAAAAAAGACTTGTACAATTTTCGAAAAAAAAAAATCGTGCGTTTTATTTTTTTAAATAATGATAATTTCTTTTTTAATTTTCATAAAATTGTAGTCTTAAAACACAGAAAAATAGCTAGATGTTATATCTAATTCGTTGCAACACACATTCTATAAATTTTTGAAAACATGACAAAGTTCAAATTTCATTTTATATATTAATTAAATCGCCTTTCTTCAGAAATTCTTCAAGACAGGTTATTTGCAGATCTTTTAACTTCAGATTTAATGACGTCAAAATCTGATAAAATAATTTTTCAATTTTCTCAAAAACTAGAAGACATAGAAACATATACATAGTTTTCCCTGTTCGATAAGGGATCGATTGAGGCAGTTTTCTGTGTGAGTAATTTTTTTTATTAAAATTCACAGTCTGGACAAAAATAGTATAAAATGAGTTTTAAAAATTTGTTTTTCGCCTATTTTTAACTTTGAAACCGATTATTTCAAAAACTATTTGTTACAATATATTGATTAAAAAATTAGAATTAAATGTACAATTTTGCCTTTGGGAAATGGTATCATTTATTACTGTAAGTGTTGCCGTTGCTTTTTAATAACTTTTTTTTATTTTGATAATTTTTTTTTAGGAAACTGCCCCTCCCACCTAAATGGGGGGAGATAGACCCCCCTCCTTTAGAAAAAAATGTTTGTATTGAACTCCTCTACAAAAACCGTTATCAAATCCTGGCGCCCAAGTTACCCTACTACGTGCCAAAACAACATTTTTGTTCTATACCTAAAAGTTCGAATTTTTGTATCTGGGTTAAAATCGTAAATTTTTTTTTTCTAAGCTAATTTTGAACTGATTTTCATAAAAAATACTTCGTTTGATTTGGAAATAAATATTATTTAAGAGTATATTTTTAGCTGCGTTCCTTTGGAAATATTTATCTACTTTTTAGTACTTAAAATTACTTTGAACTACTTTGCTATACTGAAAAAGTAGTTCAAAGCAGCTTTAAGTAATAAAAAGTAGATAAATATTTCCAAAGGAACGCAGCTTTTAAAAGAGCATGTTGTTGAGAAAATATATGCTTTAATTTGATGATGAATTTTTGAACTTTGACAACTTATAAATTCTATGTGGTTTAACCGAGTTACATGTTTTATACATTGTTGAAAAGGTATCGAAAATTTGACGAAGCTAGATTTTTTTGAATGGGTGAAGATCAAAAAAACCGTTTTTTGCTTTTTTGGGTGTTAGGGAGTTTTTAAATACCGTTTCGTAATCAGCGCGACTAGCACTACAAAACATGATAGGTCTCCGTCCGCGTATATTTTAAAACCACATTTTTGTAACACCGTGTAATTCTTTGATTTATTGTCTTTGTCTTGCTTGGTATAGCTTTATTGGAGGTGCGTGAGACTAATCTGATTCATATAACAGTAACTTGAAGTCATTGTTATCATATGAGCAAGTAATGGCGTTTTTCTAGAGAAATTTTCTGAAAAATTGGTTTAATTAAGATAACTACTTTAATTTAAATAAATTCGGACCTAATACCAGAGAATAGCCCACAAGATGAGTCTCAAAATGCATCAAATAAACGCTGGCAACAAAGTGCGCTTAAGTGTTTACCCCAATACCTTGAGTTTACCAAAAATAAAATCGATCCAATTTTTTCAAGTTGCATTATCAAACCTAAAAAAAGGTTTTTTAAAAATGATATCAGAGCTTAGTCAGTCAAATTTGATTTAAAAATACAACTCATTTCTAACTTCTTCAATCAATCTTCTTATTTTTTAGATCCTTTGGTTTTTCTCAATTTTAATTCCCCCTTCTTAACATTTTACATGAAAACTAATGTTTGACACGCTTAAACATTTTAAAATCGAAACCCATAACGTGTTTCTCATTAATTTTGGCCATATATCCACCTCAAAGCCTTTTCATCAATTTTAAAAGCAACTCTTGCTTCGTCAACATCATTTGACAATTCATCCTTTCTCTCCTTCAAACCAATTCGGTTTCCAATTTCTAACTTACTTTAAAGCAACAAAAAAAAATCAAAACCTTTTAGAAATCATGAGGCCCAAACTGAAAGGAAAATTTCAACAACGTATGTATACCGACCTTTTCGGTTTGTCCTAATATCCTGATTTATACTTGCATACGATTAATACATTTTTCAAATGTTCGCACATGGCCAAAAAAAACTACTACTATTGCCCAGTATAGGCTGCTCTACTACAACCACGTCCTCGTCTATATGAAATTCAGGATTCAACAGAGCCGTCAATTTTTGATGCAGTGATTTATATTTTCCTTTCGAAGAATAGAGAATTTAAGCCAAAATGAATAGACCAACCGGCTGCTACTGCTGCTGTGATGTGTGTGTGTTGTAAGTTGTAACACACACAAAAAAAGACAGAAAAAAAAAAAAACTTAAGTTTGACCGAAGTTGATGTTAATCTCTCTCTCTCACAAAGAATACTGATACTACACTAAATTAAGGACATTATTTATCTTGATGAGGCTCGTAATATACGTCATTCATTTTATTGGACATGTTAAGAATTGTGTTGAGGCAAAAAAAAGGGAAACCATTGAAAAATCATCAAATAAACGGGACAAAGGCAAGTCAATTTAGTTCTTGAAAAATAGGATCGTGAAGGAAAAAAAAATATTTTGTGGGCGGTGAGGACCTTAACCTTAATGGCAATGAAATTGAAAGTGTTTTTTTTTTACTCAGCTTTTAAGGGTTTTTTTCTCCATCGTCGTTCGAAAAATTGTCTTGACCTAAAAAAACTCCATTTGAATTATTATTAAAATCAAGTCTTTATTATTCCTGGTTTTTCTTTTCCTCAGACAGATTGTTTCCATGTCATTAATCGAAAAATAATATTGAATTTATTTATTGACAAAGTGCGTACTTCCTTTAAAACAAGTCAAGCGAATTCAAATCGATTTGATTGAAAATTCATTTAAACAGAATAATCAATTGAATTTTTGAAAAAAATAAGAAACAACAAGAAACGAAGAAAAACATTAATAATGTGCTTGCTATATACCCTTTCCCAACTTATCTTTACTCTAAAGAAGGTACCTTAGTCATATCTATGTGCTGGGGAAGAGCGAGTTAAAACACTTTTCTTTCTATATTTGTATACTCGTAGCGTAGCTAGGTAATGTCTTAAGAAAATCTTCGTAACGGAAACATTTTGCACAGAGGAAACACAACATCCTGAAATGCTGTAGGGAACGAACGAAGACGACGACGAACGAGGCAAAAAGACTTTTGCACAAATCCTTAACAGCCGCCAAGCCATCTTTGCTGGCAGATAGCATGACAAACTTTGGAAAATACCTGTGCGCCTGTGAAGATTATTACAACTATACTTGTACAAAGAGTCCCCAAGGCTCTAGGTTGTGTGTTCAAGGATTTGATTAAATTTAAATACAGCAGAGGCAGTATAGTAGCATCACAGAGAGTAGGAATGAATATTATACACATAAACATACATACATAAAAATGTACCTATGCAGTAAACTTGTGAAGCGGTTCAGAGGATATTCAGGACTATACTACTTCTTGGAGTAGGTACGTACATTTCCTTATTCTTGAAATTGGCAAGGAATTCAATTTTAGTTTAGAAGTGATTTTTCTTTACTTTTTTTTTTGCAAATTCAATCGAAGAAACACATAAATGATGGAAAGTTTATAAATAATAAAATAAAAATTATTCAACTTGTCAAGATAAAAAAAGCTAGAAGACAAAGTCAAAAATGCATCGGTTTTTTTTTTACTAGGAAAATGTAGAACAAATCGGAATACCTGATTGCTTTAATTTGGAGTTAAAAAAAGTTTTATTAGTTCAAGCTAGCTTAATTGTAGATATGCAAATAATAGGACTCTGTTTTCCAAAATATATTGAGTAGGTAGCACTTTTGCAAAATAAATGTCCAAAAAAAAGAGGTTACTTTTTTAATCTGCTTAAAGAATCATTTTTGATCACCGGATTTTGACAAGAATCTAACGTGTAGAGTTTTTCTTTAAATTGATATTTTTTGAAATTTGCTTCGAAAAATTCCAAGTTTTTATATTTCATTTAAAATTGGAGATTTTATAGCCAAAACCCAGCTTTTGACCTAGACTCCTTTTTTTCTAAGAATGTTACGATGTCTTAATTCAAAAAATTGAAAACTGGTGGGCAAAAAATTAAAAAAAAAATTTGTATAACGTTTAAAATAAAATGCACGAGCATGTCACATGTACTTGCTATTATTTTAAAGTGCTTAAAATACTTAAGCTTTTTAAAAAATTCATAAAAAAAATATAAATTTTTTAATTTAATTTTATAAGAAATTTAATAAAAATCACAAAAATAAAATTATATAAAATTTTTTTTTGTTACAAAAACATGTCATTAGGTTTTTTTTTACCTCAAAACAAAATATTTTTTAAATATTTTTTAATACATAGGTACACAGTTAAAAAACAATAAAAAAAAAAAAAAAACAAAAATAATTCAAAGATCAGTTTTCAAAATATTTGTTTAAAAAATATATGATTTTTTTTTGTTTGAAAGATTTTCACAATTTTGATATTTAGGTAACTAACACGTTGTTGTACGAAAATCGGTTATTGGTTTCGCGTGAAAACAAAAACAATATTCAATAATGTAGAATTCCAAAATAAGTGGTTTTATGGTGGTTTTGGTAAGAGGAATTGCGAATTCCTCGAAAACGCACACTGGTACATAACACATTTTTTTTTTGTATGCCGTTGGTTTTTACACGTGATGTTTTAACTAATTCCTACACGGAGCAAACAGAACACATAAAATTAAGCGGATCTCACCTTAATTTTAAAGGATTTCTACATGATTTTTTGCTTAGATTACTTGTACCTTAAATTAAGGTAAAAAATCAGATTAATTTCTTGAATGCAGGTGGTGAAATTTAATGTGCATATCGTCTTATTTTAAGGTGACATTTCTTTCTCCGAGTAAAAAACTGAGTTTTTAGTATTTCTCCACAAATCACAAATTCAAACAACGATATTTTGGCGTTTCCACAATTTATAGAAAAAATATATATTTTTCTCGTCATACACTTTTATATTCTTAATTTCACAACCTATTTAATAGGTAGTACTTGTTTTCATTTTAAAAGATATTCTGAATTCAAATTTTCAGAAAAAAAATTTAAGTACCTACCCCTTGTCTACAAAATCGGAGTTTTCAAAAATTCAACAGAGTGAACTCCTTAGACTCTAGTCATAACTGAAAACCAAAAGTTTGTAGGAGTTCGGGTTGCTGAAATATTTGCAATCGAAATATAGTTTTTTTTGATGTTTTCGGATCAAAGTGCGAAACATGTTTTGGTTTCCAGATATGAGATCACGTTGAACCTGAACAGAACAGCCCTATGCGTTCAGCTAAAAAATTACAAATTATCCAAGGGGTACCCCTTATCTAAAAATTCAGAATTTTTAAAAATTCCAAATCCATCGAATGAGGCATCATAAGAAAGGATCAAAGTCCCGAAACAAGTTTTGGTTTACAAAAAAATCAAATTTTTTTTTTTTTACTTTACCAAAAGCTTGTATTTTAAAAGGCTTTTTATATGTATATAGGCTAGTGCTTTGATCTCCAATCGTGCATTTTATTTTAATCAAAATCGTTAGAGCAGCTTTTAAGAAAAAACAACTACCTTATTCATTTTGGCCAATTTCAACTTTCTAGGGAGTCATACAAAACTAGAAAGTTTAAAGCCAATCGCTTAAGTGACTTAGGTTGCAGTTTGAGATCTAAACGGATCAGACAGACAGAATTGTGGGGCCTCCTTTTTTTGCAATCTTTATCAGTGTATTGCTATGTCTGATACTTAACCCTATGGCGTATACGCACTTTTTCTGTATTTTTATTTTACAATATCTATAAATTTCAAACCTGTAACATTATCTCAAAGAATAAGTCTTAAACAGAATGTTTTTTACAGTTTCTGTGCTAATGCTGAAACTTAGTTTTCAAAAATTAGCAGAAAACGGAAATTTGGGTTATTTTTTAACAATGTCAGCACTTGAGATCGAATGCTTAGAATAATAACTCTGCCCAACACACAAAAATTTTCCAGACCGTTGTTTATCATTTCTTACTAATTTTAGGGTGCTGATTCCAAAAATAATATTAGTTTTTTTGTAGCAGCTCTAGTTTTTAAATTATTCATACATGAAAAGGCATAGAAATTCATAAAATTTTTTTTTCGTTAATTTTTTTTATTTAAAAAATTTTTGTTTGTATTTTTATTTTACTTACTGAACTAAAATACATTACAATTGAAACACATTTTTCCAACAAAACTTTAAAAACGCTTGTAGTTAAAAATCGAAAAAAAATTGTATGAAATCACCCCCAAAATGTGAAAAATGAAAATATCTAAAAAAAGAACTAGAGCTCCTAGAAAGCAAGCTATGTGATTTTTATTCTTAGTGAACCCAAAAATGCATTAGGTTCAACAAAAAATTTTCTGGAAAATGTTAACAAACAGTTAAAATAAGCATAACTTTAAAATTAGAACGAAAGTACCCCCAAAATGTATAAAACTTAAATATTTCAAAAAATAGAGGTTCTAGAAATATATGAATGATTTTTAGGTTTACTGACCCTAAATACATTAAGTTTAATATAAATTTTTCTGGAAAACTCTAATAAACGCTCAAAATAAGGAAAACTGAAAAATTAGTATGAATACTATCCAAATATGAAAAATTAAATATTTCAAAAACTAGAGCTGCTAGAAAAAAACCAATATGATTTTTGAGCTCACTGGAACCAAATCCATAAAAATTAGATATAAATCTTTCTGGAAAATTTTAAAAAGTTGAAAATTGTTGGCCAGTGAAATAAATGATTCAGTCAAAAACAAAAACTATTAAACTTCACGAAAGGTATTTCTCTATCGAATTGAAAAGGTTTTCGGCGGTAGTCATTTCTGAAAATCAATTTCGAAAATCTTTTTTAAGTATATTTTATGTAGCTTAGTTTTTTTTAAATTTCTATTCAAAAATATATAAACACTAAAGAAAATAGGGACATACAAAAATTGATTTTATAAAAGCTTGGAGGATGAAGGCAGTACGTACACGTGAAGGAACAAGGCCTATTATAGTGACTAAAAACTCTCAATCATTCGTGTATGCGTGAAATTAATTTTTAAGAATCGAGAGATCGACAATTTTCGAATTGCTTAGATATGCACTTTTTCATGACAATTATAATCTTACAACAGAAAAACTAATTTATTACCGCTTTATGTCAAGCACTCTTTTTTGTCTAATTTGATGTTAATAAATGCGATCTAATAGTTAAAACTGTCTTAGGTACTACCTTTTGACATTTCGCTTCAAAGTTAATTCCATTAGACCATAAGGTCTTGATATAATTAATTTCTATCCCATAAAAATAAAAAATCTAGATAATAATGATGCTTATAATATTATTAAGGATTTACCTTTGAGATGGCGCCATCATTCCCATTTCCCAGCACAAATTCCGTTTAATAAATTCTCACAAGTCACTATGACAAATATGTATAAATACAATTTTAATGTCGATCTGTGACACCCTGCTTAAATATACTTTAGCCTTATTCTCTCATCCTCTTCTATTCTCTCTGTTTTTGTTGTTAAAACTATAAAAGAAAATAAAATCTCTAAGGCAGACTAATGGCCCAGGAGAGGTTAAGTTCACAGAAAACAAATTATTTACACGTAAGCTGGCTAATTTAGCCGGAGACGGAGTCGGAGATGGAAAAATAAATTGCTTTGTGTATGAAGCGCTGGCTTTCGCTTTGCCTTTTACCTCTCTCTCTCTCTATTCCTACCTTTACACAAAAATAGCGATTGTAATGTCTTACCCAGGACATCCTTTACCTCGTTGTTTATTTATTCCACGAGAAAGGACTCTCCTATACCCTTAGTATATACACTATCCATCTACCTTATATATTTTTTTTTTTGTTTCCTTTTTTTGTTTTTTCTCATTTTGTTACGTTGTTTTGCTTAGCTTTGCGTTCCGGATATTTAAATAAGGGTAATTTGAAACAGCAGCAGCACCAAAGACACATAGTGGTTGAGTGGATTGTTAAAAGGGAAATTACAATGAAAAAGGGGTGCAAAACACTGGCTAATTGAAATCCACAGCCAGCAAACACACAAGCATAGAAAATGTATAGGAAAATTAAAGCTAAGGGTCATCAAACAAACGGAACACCAACACGATGTGTTTTTTTTTCTGTGTGTTTGAGTTTATTTGTTTTTTTTTTTACAAAAGGTCACTCTTTTAAGTTTGGAAAACTATTTTGGCTTGACCCTTTTTTTGTTTGATTGTGGTTTAGGGTCAACTTTAAAAGTCTATATGTGTGTAGTTGGTCATGGTTGTTCTGATGGGTCCACTATAGCTATTAGAAAATAGAAATCTACTGTGAATGCCCAATAACATAAATTAAATGGTACAAAAGTGACGTTAATGGCGGTTGATGGTCAAACCACAATCCTCTTTCAATTGAATTAAGGAACCTTAATTTATTGGATGATTATGACAAAAGTTTTAGTTAATTTATGTCGAGCATATATATGGATAAGCTTAATATTGACTAACATTAAGCCCTCGAATCTAATTATGTATGTATTTGAAAAAATAATTGGTCTTGTTTTGTGAAGGGATACTATTTAGTCCAATTGGTTTATTATTAAATTTCTTTTAAACAATCTTTAAAAATGTCCTTTAACCCATTTTGTCACAATACAGCAATATTAGTAAATAAAATCACAGTGATTTTTTCAACGATCTTTTTAACTGTGACTTTTGTGATAGTGACTTATTTGCCGTTTTGATTTTTTTTTTTGATAACTTTTGTCACTATCAAAGTGGACAAACCACAGAAGTTTGAAATTTTGAGGACTGTAAAATTTTCAGTACATACACGGCCACTGTGGTGTATGCGTAACTTTTGTGGGCTTTTGAATTGTTAATTGTAAATTTTGTATTTTGAATATTTCTTAAACAAACGATAATTTTTTGTTTTTATCGATTTCTCGATTTCCGTTTGAATAAAAAAAAATGTTTGAGGATTTAAGAAAAAAGCTATATTTTGCACGAAAGTTGCTATAAATAATAATATTTCTTAAACGGATTGTGGACAGATGATGATTATTTTTGGAATTTATCACGAATTTATACGTTTATTTCAAAATAAGAGCGTTTTAGACTCTTTTTCATTTTTCCAAACTTCCGGTAAAAAAAAATTAATTTGCTCTAAACTTTTCATTGATAACGAAAATTTTGGGTGAACATAACATTGACAAAAGGTGGACAAACAAATTAGACTAGTTTGGTTCAAACATTTTTGAAAAAAGTTTTTTTTTTGTAATAATTTTTAAACAAAAAGTGTGCTTATGAAAAAAAAAAATGTTGTCCTATCCTAGGTTAACCTTTGTCAAACGAAGCAGGGTCTTAATCTAACGATACTTTCACAGGAAAAAAAATTATTATTTTTTCGGTTTCTGAAATGAAAAAAAAGTTGTTTTTTTTAGCAAAAATCAGTGTTGTTAAGGAATGTTTCACTCATAAGCGTTTAACATATTCAACTAAACCAAAACTTGTTTCGAGATTTTGGTCAAAAGATATCGGCTTCGAAAAGTAATTAAAAGAAAAAAAAAATCATGTGTGCAATTCACACGCTGTTGAAGTGAAACCTTAAAAATCATTTTTCTTGCAAAAAAAAATCGAAAATATATAACTTTTTTTTATTCCATCACTTTTTTTATATGACAACCTACAATTAATTTTATACCTTCTGAAAGCTAATTGTTTCAGCTCAAAATATTTATATCGACCATGACTATACAACATCTACAAAAAGAGATGGAATTTCTTTAACCTAATTAGTTTTCATTAAAAAATCAAAACAATCAATCACTTTTCTCTTATAACGCCATTAAATCCATTTTTTAAATGACAACCTATAAGAAATTCTATATCATTATTATTTCACCTTTTATATGACACTTCAATCGTATTTCTACAATGAATACAAAAAAAGTACAAAAGATCTTTTTTTTAAATCCAACCATGTCGATATTTCAAACTGAGATTACGGTACTTCCAGCCGCTGGTGGCTGGTTATCGGTAACAGATCTCCACAGGTGTTTCGAGGTATTTTTCAAGTTTTTCAATTTAAGATTGTGTAACTTGTAGAGCAAGTACCGTTATGTGTGGTATATTAAATAAAAGGTTATGGCATCAGCATGCGTATTAAAGTTAAATCAAATTTTTATGTGCTCTAGATCAAAAGATATAACGTGTTTAGAAAAAGAACATCTCTTCACCGTTATCTCAGAATTTTTAATATAAATTAATTGAAATTTTGTACAGTTATAGTTTATTTAATTGCCTATCTACAGTACAAATTTCATTTATCTATCTACTAAAACAAAAAAGTTATAACAAGTTGAATTTACGTGTCGCGTTTTCGTTTCATCTTGTTTCAAATCACTACGATACTAAAGAAGTTTTAACTTCAAAAAAAAAATGTTTAGTTTGCAATATCTCAGCAACCAGAACCCCAAGAAAAGTTTGTTTTTTAGTTATGAATAGAGTTTAAAGAGACCTTTCTTTTGGTGTCATACTCGATGGATTTGGGGGAAACTTTTAAAAATGTAATTTTTCTTGGCAAGGGGTTAACCTTGATTTTTTCTCAAAAATCTTGAAAAAATAAAATTGTAATTTTCTACCGCAACGTAAGGTCTGTTCACTATGAACTCATATCTGTTAGCCAAAACTTGTTTCGAAACTTTGTTCGAAAGATATCGGCTTCGGAATGTAACGAAAAGAAAAAAGATAAAATGTTTGGTTGAATATATCTCAGGAACCAGACATTTGTATCAATGGCAAAATGTCTTTTTTCGGCAAGGGGTTAACCTTGATTTTTTCTACTACAGTAGATGACGGATATAAGAAAGTCCAAAAAACCAGAGAATTCCTTTCTTATATCCGTGTTTTCTTATAGAAAAAAAGTGTATATAAGAAAGAAAATTTCTTATATAAATAAAATATATATAAGAAAGAAATTTTCTTATGTAAATACAAATTGCATATAAGAAATAAAATTTCTATTGTAAGTCATAGCATATTTGTTTCGTTTTTTATAGAAAACTAGCTAACCCCAACCCGCTTCGCTGAGTGCACTTTTGAATAAAATTGAACCTGTTTGAAAATAAATTAAAACCGAAAAAAAGAACTTGTTTATTTTAGTGAACATTAACCAATTTATTGTAATGCTTTTTGATATACAAAATTTCTTGCATAACGAAAAAAATGCGATTAAAGTTATATGCGGTGATTCCGCTGCTCTTGAAACAGCATTTTCATGTGTAAAATATACATTCTCCAAATGTTCTGCTAAATGAAGAACCGCTGGATACCTTTCATGTATTTGAAACGAAAAAATTCTCCAAACTGCTTCGTTACTGCTTATATAACGTCCCATTTGATACTCATAGTGATTAAGTAGGTACTCCCTTTATTATATAAAAAATAAAAAAATATTGAACAGAAAATAAGTTTTGAAAAAAAAACATCTAACAAAAAACGATCTTGTCCCCACATAGGGGTAAGACCGCCCTATCAAATTTTGTTGGTAGAAAGACCGTTTCTTTTGTTTTAAATGCTTCCTGTTTGCACTAATAACACAATTATGCTTACAGACGTAGGTAATCGATCATACCAAAAGGCACCTATTTTATATAGGAAGTCATGACAATTTTACTTTTTTTCATACAACATTGTACAAAAACGGTATTGCCCCCATAAGCGGTCTTTCCCCCACTTCCCCTACATCCAACATTGTACTTTCCTAAAACCTTTATGTTTAATGATAAAATCCAATAATGATTTTAACTTCATCTTAAACAAACGCGCTATTACATATATCATACCTATCAGCCGGCGATTGTCCTGGCTCTTTAATTTTAATTTCTATCCACTTCGAGTTGTATATAAAAATAATGAACAAATCCGGAATATGGTAACTACGAACATATGACAAAGTAACTTGAGCGTATTCATGCATATATGACGTGGCACGTGGACCGCCAGTGTATGAAGAAGGCAAAATAGTTAGTTGACCCATATCATTAACATTACCATCCGTTTTAATGGTAGGATTGTAGGTACTCCTCATATATGAGCTTCTTTTTATTAAAACTTCTACTTCATACCCACAGCATATTGATGAAACAATCTCCCACCCAATAAAATCTAATTAAGTTCATTTCTACGTAGGTACTTTTACTCTGTACTCAAATGTTGAAACGTATTTGTTTTACCTAAAATCATGCTTTAGACGTTAAAAATTATTTTGAAAGCCTTTCTCAATAAATTTGTTTACAAATTAAGCAAAGTTAAAATTTTTAAAAAGCAAGAGTGTTTCTTCACTCGTATACAAATTGACAGCTGTGTAAAGATGGGAGAAAAGTTATAATTTTTTTTTATACAAGCCATCTACATATTAATACCTTTCAAATAAATAAAAAATTTCCAAAATCGGACCAGCCAAACTCGAGTTTATCGGCCACACACACTTAACGAACTCTATTTTATATATAAGATGTATTTCTTTTCTTAGATGACATTTTTTAACCACAACAAACGAACACAAACAATGTGTGGGCGTTTTTTCTTTCTCGCTCATCCTCAGTTTGTCAATTTTTTGGCAGCTCAATCAGGCTGGATTTAGAAATTTTGTGGAAGTTACACTTTGCATTATTTGCATGTTTATATACTGGAGACTTTCTTTTAGACGTTTAAATTTCTATGTAGTGAATGAGATTTTATATCAGAATAGGTTTCTTATATCAGTGTTTTTCTTAGAAACGTTTTTCTTATATGAGGTAAATTTAACACACAATTTTATGAGAATGTGCATGGTGTTTTGAAATGTCGCACTTATATGCGTGTTTTTCTTATATGAGACTTTCTTATATCCGTCATCTACTGTATCAAAACTTGAACAAAAAAAATTCGACACTTATTTTGGAACTCAATTTGATTAACCATGTTCATATTTTAATTTGAAAACGAATTTTGAGTTTTTTTTGTTATTTATTTATTTATTTTTTTTTTTTCATTTGTATTTAACAAATTTCTATATTTAAAGATTTAAAAAATTTAGTTTTTACAGTATTTTGTTTCAATTGTGATTGTAAACACATAAATGTTTTTTTTTTTATTAAAAATTTGGCCAAAATTAATTTTTTTAGGATCCTCAAGAAACAGCTGCTTGAAACTGCTTATTTCATTCAAATAAAAACCCTTTATTCTAAAATTAAAAATAACAATTGACTGAACTTAAGCTCTTTAATGATACAGAAGCATTGAAAACTATAAAATCAGTTTATTCTACATCAATCTCCGAAGAATTTACAAATTATCCCTAAAAACATTTAAAGTGAATAGCTGTTTCGGTCAGCTAGAATTTTCCAATTGACAAAACAAAATGAAATTCAACAGTGAACTCTTATACATAGTACCTAATTCTCAAAATATTTTAAGTTGAACATTTCATTTGCAATCTTTATGTGTCTTAAACATCGCATAGACTTCATTTCTTCAGAGACGACTATTCTGTGATGCACACTGCAAATTCTTTTGATTTAGATAGAAAAGTTCAAGAAACACAACTATTCCAATTCCAAAATAGTAGATCTCCAAATCTTCTTCGTCGAATATATAAGTGCTTTGAAATTCAATTCCAATTCGATTCCTTCTCATTTTACTCTCAGGTGGTGGAAGGATGTCCGTATCCTCTTATAAGATCTAAATCTTTATACACCTGCCACCCTAAAAGAAAAAAAAATAAACTTTTTTTTCAAGCAGAGATTTGTCGACTTGTTAAAAGATTCTTTTCTCTCTCTTTTCACTCCAAACAAACGACTGTGTGAAATGAACAAACTTGCAATCCGACTTGACTAAAAAACATTCTATGCATTTGTTTTGCTTTTTTATCTGTGACTTTCTAAAGAAAAAAAAGTGACCATACCCACAGACTTTTCATCGTCATTCATCCGATCCCCTGTAAACCACCCACAATTCGCCTGTCTTTTTGTCGCATAGTCTTCCCCCAAAAGACGAAATAATTTCAATTTCCGTTTGATAAATCGCCAATTTCCCTACCCAAGCGAAACGGAAGTTTGGTTCAAGTACTTTCTCTTGCATAAGCAACTACTACATTTTACTACCCACTACTATACCCTAACACAAGCAACAGAATCTCAGCTACTGTCTTCGCGTTCTCCTCTCATCCTCTCTCAATCTCAAGAAAACACCAAAGATGTGGGGAATATAAAGTTTTTACTTCAAAAGCAAAGTTTCAACACACCAGTTTTATTTTGAAGCTTGCCCTATCAAATATCTATCGAACCATAGTCTATACAACTAGGGGCTGTTTTTGTTATAATTGAACAAAAGCCATAAGATAAAAAGACCAAAATAGAGAGAAGATGCAACTTCACAGAGAGAGAGAGAGGCAGATTCAGCACAAAGGAAAAAGCATGATGATGGTTAACTGTGAGGGAGTCTGAAACATTTCTTCTCTAGTCTTTTATCGGTCGGGAGGTTGAAGAAGAAGAAGAAGAAGAAAATATCAAACTAGAAAACAAAATGAAGATGTGAACCTATTTTCTAGTCGAATAACTTTAGAGAGTGTCAGCATTTAAAAACAAAAATAAAACTAAAAAAAAAAAAAAACCAAAACAACCGTTATACTTGAAAGAATCTAATTGGAAGTAACTAAGTGTTGCTTAAAGTTGCATCATAGTTTTTTTGCCAAAACAATGTGATGATTCTGAGGAAACTTAGTTACGAGTAAAACGAAAGTTCATAATTAAGATAAAAAAAGAATGAAATAGAAAAAAAGAGAGATGCAAATTGTAGACCAAAACTTGAGTTGGAAGGAATTTTTTTGTTTTTGAAAACTTTTTGAAGAAATTTTCATTTTTATGATAGTATTTTTAATAGTAGATTTGGAAAATATAATTTGCAAAATGGATCTATCAAAGACTAAGAAAAAAACTGAATAAGGTGAACACTTGGCAATTTTTGTTATAAAGTAGTCTTTTTTGATAAAATCATTTAATTTCAATGAATTTTTTTTTCATGTTTTGTTATTTTTTTTGTTTAGCTTAAATTTGATCACTTTTTATATCACATTATCATTTTTTTTTGCAGTGTTCGATAGGACTCCATTTATACATCATAGACTATCTACTCTTATATTTTTTTTATTTTTGAATAAGAAAAGACAATAATTTGTAAAATTTTTTTTTTTTTTGAGGAAACATTTACAATTTAAATTTTTTACTCTTTATTTTTCAAGTTATGAAGCAAGCTACCAGTTACTTGGAATCAGGTAAATTCACATTAAAAACAAAAAAACCAAGAAGTTAGAGATTTTTTTTTTAATATTTAATTTTGTATGGCAATATAATGCTTCTTGAAGACCAATTTTTGAATGGCTAATTAAATTTCTTTCAAGATCAATCAAAATCAAGCTTTTGTTAAGACACTCAAAAATATGTTACATTCTTTTTAAATATTTTCTTAAATGCAATAATAATAACAAAATTAAAAAAGAAATAATAATAATTTACTCTCATAAAGACCGTTGTACTTTTGAAATTATAAAAAATAAACGATACAACATTTTTTTTAAACATCATTTTTATGTATCGATAAATATTATAAAATAAAGTTATAAAAATTAAATAAAATGCACACATGAGTCCCACGTGCACACTAACTTGCTCGTATGATAATTTTTTTTTTTTTTGGAAATTTACACCTACAAAATTTTTAAAAAAATATGAAAATTGGTTTAAAGCATCAAAATATCTCCTTTAACCTCCAAAACGAAGTATGCTTTTTGATTTCTTGAATAAAAAAGAATTTTTAGAAAAAAAAAAAAAAAATTGAAAATCGTTATAAAAAGTTTTTTTTATAGCATACATATGTAGGTTTTTTTTTAATAATAAGCGCGCACTAAAGGGATTAACGTACCCTTAATATGGTGAACTTTGTACGAGCATTAGGAAAATAGGGAGGGGTTTGATAAGAGATACCGATGAGCATTAGTTTTGAAGTTCCGAGTTTTGAAATGGGATGGGAAAACAGAGGCGGGTAACGCGTTCCACATTCGTGTAGTGCGGCTGAAGAAAGAATCTCTGTATTTGACGGTACGTCCGAAGTTGGATTCTAGGGTAAACTGATGAGCATTTCTTGAAGCGCTTGTTTCACGGTTGAATTGTTTCAGGGGAATAATGCAACTAGCTATTTCGTCGGAGCACTGCTTATAAAAATAACGATAGAACAACGTGAGACATGATACGTTACGACGACGCACATAGGAGTATAGTCATCAAAAACCTGGCCATAATTATTTTTCGTGGTTTTTGTTATTATTTCTGTTTAAAATGAGTATTCCTACAAGAAAATACAATATAAACCTAGTTTTTGTTATTTTTATTTTTTTATCAAAAACTAAAAAAATTGATTAATGGCCTGTACTCCTCCTGTCGACATTATTTTTCTCAAAATTTTTTCCTCATCCCTATTACGCAATTCTCAGTTTTTTTTCTCTCTTTCCCAACCTTAATTAAGATCACCCAAAATAAAATACATTAATAACATCAGTAAATTTAATTTAAAAATAAAAAACGTTGCATAAAGTAAGGAGTATTTTCTATCAGAAAGTGAAAAACTAATTGACCCTCGATTCTCTAAAGAGCACCTAAGAGCACCCAATTTTTTTTGCATTGTGTTAAAGAATATATAAACTAACTCATAAGTTTCAATGCATTGCAGAATAACGAGGTATACTAAAACAAAATCATTAAAGTTCAAATAATAACTTACCAAAATTATCAAGTTTTTAGATACTAGTTCTAAGCCCGAATTAAAATAGAAAAAAACATCTAACATTTTCAAAACTTTATTAATATCGTTAATAAATAACTGAAGAAGAATTCTCCATTTAAATTTGCTTAGATTTCTATCACAACACTTCGATATCGCATATAGAATAACACTTACCAAAATACTTCGCATTCAAATAAAAATGAGGTAGATTTAACAGTTAACTTTGGACTCAGACACGATCGAAAAACAAAATAAAAATAAGTGCAGCATGTTGACACATGTTTATTTTACACCCACTTTGCCAAACTTTTTGGTGTAAATTTTGATTTTCAGTAAATCGACTTGTGACCATTTTTTTACTGCAAATACTCCTATGTGCGACACGGTGCTCAAGAGACGTAATTGTATCAGTTATTGATCTATCACCTATCATTTTTATAGCTCTATTTTGTATTCTATCCAAGAAACTCAACGATGTTATTGGAGCACCTGCCCAGATGTGGGAGTTATACTCAAGCTTTGGACGAATATACGCCTTATAAATAATTGCTAGATCAGACGGGGAGAAAAATTTCTTGCGTCTTCGGAGGAAACCTAAACATTTCGCAGCGGATTTAGCGGTAGGTGTCAAATATGTGTTCATTCCACTTTTATTCGATAGTTTATTCAATAGTTTATACCATAGTTTTTATTCGAATGAATAAATGAACATTCGATAGTTCAAATCATTTAGCTACTAACTATCAATAGTTCAAATCATTCGATAGTTCCCATCACTATACAAAATTTCAAATAATTTTCAAAAAAAATTGATATGTCATTTTAATGAAAATATTATCCAACACACAAACAAAATTTAAATGAAATTCATTCATCCCTTTTCCAAAAATTTATTAAAAACAAAAATTTTGAGATTTTTTTTTTATCCAAAATATATTTTTTTTCTTAATTTTCTTAATTTTAACATTTAGGCTTCTAATATGTTTTTCTTAATTATCAAATTTCGATTCTCCTCCCTCTAGGAAATCACCAAAATATTTAAAAAAAAATGTTTATCACTTCAGTGGTTTAATCTGCAGCTTAAAATAGAGATTGACAGACAAATAGAGTTGCTCTTTTCTATCATTCTTATATTAGGTATGTCTGATTATTATCTTAATTTTGATGTTTTTGATGACTTCCAGGGTCACTGTGGTGTATGTGTAACTTTTTTTTTTAGAAGCTCACAGCCTTCCTTCTACCTCAGCTCGTTAAATCTTAACACTATCTTCTAGTTCACGGTTTTCAAGTGTCCTGCGAATATTTGACTAAAGCTTAGCAATTTTCAGCCATATGGTCAAAATTTCAACATATTTCTTAGATGAACTTTGTTAAAATTAATTAAAATGTTCAATTCTCCGAAATGAACAGAACACTTCAATCAGGTAATATCTGTCGAATCTTATTCCGCGTACATATGCCTTTAGCAACAATAGTTGTCAAATACTATATTTTCCAATAAAATGTTGTTGTGTTAACTTGTTTGACATAAGCACAACAATTTTGTCCGTCATAATCAATTAATGTGTAGGATATCCAACCGTGTTTTGAGAAATTTACCTTACGGGGGGTATCTATAATCGTGTATGATGTTGTACATACCTTCTAGATAGAGATTATTATCTTCAATACTATTTTGTATGCCTTTGAACCTCTGATTATAAACAAAATTTCATATTAGAGAGAGAGAGTGCCTCGAAAACTACCATATTCAAATTAATTAATACACATTACCCATTGAATTTCAACGCCCATCAGTTCATAATATTCCCGCATGGGTGAGTCAAAAGCCTGAACCATATTTAAATGGCTATATGTATGTCCTAACAACGCATAGAGGTTGTATGTTTTTCAATTTATTTGTTTAGTAATAGGGTTCGGAAATTTAGTATAAAAATGATACTTTCGGAGTAAATGATACTTTTTCTCTATATTGCATAATGTTAGTATGGTTAGAAGTAATAGCAGCATCTCGGTAGAAGGATCAGCTATAAAATTTGTGTTATATATTTCTTTGGAGTATTCATCAGGAAACCAGTTTAAGTTTGATTGCAAATCAGTTTCATATCGGTTTAAGACTAGTTTTTTTTTTGTATTGAAGTTTTAAGGTATTTTTGGGAGTCGAGTATTTATCTCATTGAGAAGTATAATAAGAAAACGATTCCAAGTAAGCTTAGAACTTTTGGGAAACTAGTTGCAAAACGATTGCAAACTAGTTTCAATTTGATCATATAGTGTTGTTTTAAAACAATCTCAATTGGGTTTTTAAAAAATAAACCAAATGATTAAAAGTAATTTTTGAATAATTATTATTTTCAAATCGGTTGCAAATTACTTGAAAATCGGATTGAAACTAATTTCTTATAAATTGAAAGAAAAATCAAAATTGATAGATTTTTAAAGGATTTGAGAAATCCATTAGAAATCGCTTCCAAGAAAGCTTAGGAGCTTTTAAAAGTAGTTGAAAAATTAGTTTCGGTTTTTTACTTTTAAGAGATTTTATTTTTTTAAATCCGAACACTAATCACAAACTACATTTGTTATACCTGCTGCTTACTATTTCATATTTCTCTTCATCAAGAAATCCTTTCGCAGTTAAAAGGGGTGGACAAGAATACTAGGAACTGGGTGGCATATGTACAATTTACGGTATACACAGTATAAACACTCCCCGCTGGCCTTTTTAATTCAAAACTCTGCTAACTTAGCAGATACCCATGTCGCAGCCCAGAGTCGAGTCGATGTTCTTGGATGATGCGAATGTCTAAGGAGAGAAATGAGCGAGTTAGTGCGAAAGCGAAAATGTGTATGAATGTGCATTTGCCTTCATTATGACAAACATAAATTTAAGTCGAGGAGCATAGAGAATTTTTAATTAGAACACTGCCTTGGTCAGGACTTGACTCAGATAACGTGATATTTAACCTCAGACAGAAAGGCGGCGGCGGGTGTTGGTGGCAGTGACGGCGGCGGTAGCCAAGAAGCGATGGTGTTGGCAGTGGTGATGGGCGTGAGTGGACGATATGGTACGGTAGTGTCGTGAAATGAGAGTTTGAATGACAGGATGATGAATACTAGCTATGCTATACGTTCTGTACCCATTTTAATATACTCTCGGTGTTGGGAATATGAAACATTTATTTGATTCTGGAGGTAATACTCAGTAAGGTAGTTAGTTTTCCCATACCTATATGTGGGTACCTACTTTGTATGGATATGTTTTCTGTACAAAAAAAAGTGTTCAGAGCTTTGACTTTCTATTCGAGTCCTTGAATTAATTGACATTGTTCCAAAAGGTATTTGTGGAAGTGGAATTTCAAAAAAGAGGTTTTAAACCTAAGGATTTTTTGATGATTTTCAACCAACTTTTAATTTTACCGAATTTTGTTCTATTACAAAAACAATCTATATTTTGAATGAGGATCTGTAAACTAGGTAAGTATATCAATTTTAAATGGGCAAATGTAGACATAAAACAAAGTCAGTACATTATCCGGTTTCCTGAAACTATTATTTCATCTAAAAGACTCAATTCTCAAAAAAAGTTAAACATTATTTTTTTGCTAAGCAACTTCATTCATAACAAATATTTCTCATTTTAAGCATTTTTTACCCACACTTGAAAAGTTTCATTTACTTTTAAGTTTTAATTGCTTTTTTTCGTTTCATCCTAAAAAAAAAAAACTTTATAAAACACAACCCAACACAATAAAATTTTAGCAACAATTCATAACAAAAAAAAATTACAAAAAAAAAAAAATAAATAACATAAGGACTAAGGAGCATTTGAATGTCTTCATTACAACATTTCCAGGACAGATTCCATGACTAATTAAGGAAAAGGGCAAACAATTTGTAAAACTTTTCCTTAACTTTAACTTGTTCAACAAAAAAACACAAAAAAAAAAAAATACAAAAAATTTCTAAGAAAGGAAAAGAAAGAAAGAACAACAGCACAAACAAAAAATTATAACAACTCGCTCTCTACCTTCGAATGCTTCTTATGCTTTTCAGTAAGTTGCACGGTGCAGTTTTCAGAATTAATTACCTGAGACAACAGACAGAAAGACTTAAAAGTTCACAAAGCTATTTATTTTGCACCCCGTTTTGTTAAAAAGGATGGATTGCCTCCTCTTGAAAAAAAAGTGTGAAAATAATCTTAGCCTTGTAACACAAACACATTTTCACCTTCGGAAAACGGAAACAACAAAAATATGAAAAAAACGCAATCAAAATATTTGCCAAGAATTATTTCAAGAATTATGTCCCTGTTGCTGCGTAAGGTAATTTTCTTTTTTCTAATAAAAAAAAAAAAAAATAAAATAAATTGAAAAAAAACAAATCGAACACCAATCAACCTTTGTACCAACATCCTAACGGGAATTTCCGCTGGATGACATAATCGAGTTTCACATCAAAAATGTCCTGATTATTATTATTATTATTTTTTTGATAACTTTTTTCCTTTTTCAAATTCCTTTTGCTTCGGCGGATTTCTTGATGATGATGGTTACGCAAAAAATGCCAAATCGCAAGTTCAAAGATTTTAATCCATTTACAAGTGGTGGAATTTCCGTTTGCAGGAGATTTTTTTTTGGAAAGAAAGCAAAATTCCCCAAGGCAACCAAAAAACAACCATCGTTCGGTTGAGTTCGACTTCGTCGTCATCGTGTCTTCGTTTTCATCTTCGTTTTTGTTGTTGTCTTTCATTGTTTTCGTCCTCTCACTTCTTCACTGTTTCATATACATATACCTCTCTACCTCTATACACACAATACTCACGATGGCTTTTGTATTTTCCTGCGACAAACAGTTTTGATAACATGAATGGAAAATTTTGCCTCTAATGTCCTTTGCTTACGGCGTAAACATGACGGAAATGTACATAAAATTATTTCTAAATTATGTTTGGATTAATGGTTAAAAATATTAGGGGAGATGATGTTCGAGATTAAATTCGCGAATTGAAATCGCTAATAATTTTAGGATAATTTTTGGCTTCCTATTTTTAGGCTTTGATATTTTTTTGATGATTTAAATAGCTATGGAAAATAATATCTACATAATGATGGCATCAATAGAACTATACTTTTCGAATTTCAAATGCAACAAAATCAAGTTTGGCAAGATTTTGAAAATTGACTATTGCAACTTTTGATTTTGGATGTTGAAATCAATTACATATAAGAGTTTTGAATGTTACTCCATTCGTGTTTGTTATGGGATTTTTTTTAAATATTTTTTTTTTTTACAGTCGGACTACATTTTTTCAATTTTGGCAAAAATCAAAAAAATGTTATTGTGATTTCCTTTGAAAAGACATCCTCTCTGCTGACACGCCTTCCTTATATTCTTCTTTCTTTTATTAAATGAAATTGAATTCAATGAAATTAAAAATCCGTTCATTGCTTTGGCACTTTCCCATGCAAACATGATTATTTCTTTACCGTTCAAAAATAAACGGTCACTATGGCGTATGTGTAATATTTTTTTTTTTTTTTTTATTTTTAGTTAATGCAATGCAATAATAAACACAATTTTTTTAAATGAAGAACAGTAAATAAAAAATATTTACTCAAGCATTTAATCATTAATCAATTCTTAAAAAATAATAGAAGGGGTTGGGGTCAAAATTCTGCCGGGGTCAAAATTCTTTTGTCAAAATTCTGCTTTACAAAATTCTGCTTTCAAAATTCTGCTTTTCAAAATTCTGTTTTTCAAAATTCTGTTTTTCAAAATTCTGCTTTTCATAATTCTGTTTTTCAAAATTCTGCATAAAATTAAAAAAGGGTTTGGAAAATGTTCAAAAGCGCGAATAAATAAATGAATAAATTTGAAAATACATATTCAGAAAAGGTTTTGAATACTAAACATTTCCGAAAATAATTCAAAATTTTTTAATGAAGATGAATATTCAAAAATTTGAATAAGAAAAGGAATATCTTGTATCAAACAACATCGGTTCCAATAAGTTATAGATTTTATTTGAAAGAAAGTCAGTCTATGCATTTTAAAAAAATATTTGCGACACTTAAACAAAAAAATTTAGCAAAGTGCCAATGTTGAATTACATTAATGAGGTGTATTTTTCTTTAGTCAGCGCATATGCTATAAAAAAAACAGAATTGGCAGAATTTTTTTGTTCAAGTATAATGCTGGCAGAATTTTGAAAAGCAGAATTTTAAAAAGCAGAATTTTGAAAAGCAGAATAGAAAAAAAGCAGAATTTTGAAAAACAGAATTTTCTTTAAAAAAGCAGAATTTTGAAAAGCAGAATTTTAAAGCCAGAATTTTGACCCGATCCCTAATAGACCAGGGTCGATAATTTTTGAAACCAAAAAAAATCATAGTAGAATGAAACCCATTGGAAAAGGAGGTGAATATGATGAAAATAAAAGGAAAAATAAATTACGGGCGAGCCGAGTTCGGGAAGTGGGTGGGTTGAGTTTTTAATGGTAAAAAATGGTATATCTCGATTTCCGGCAAAACTACAAATCCTATAGAAAAAAGTTGTATGGCAAAGTTGTAGATAATAAAAAGATCTTCAACTTTTGTATCAACAATTTTTTCACATAACCTCAAAATTTATGTGAAAAATTAAAAAAAACCGAGTTTTTGGTTTTTTATTTTTATCATTTTCAAAAACAAAAATTTTTCTATGAAATTTGGTAAAAACTTACCCAAATACACTGTAATTTATTTGATTTAGCCCTGATTTTTCAATCGTCAGGTAGACTAGCAGAAGAATAAATGTCAATATAAAAAAAACTTTTGTTCCTAGGAATAAGCTCTATCTGAGGTTTATCTGACTATTGAAAAATTGGCCCTTAAAATATTAATTTGTTCACCTTATTTTGACTTAATACCAAAAAACACCCTAATTTTCAATCGAAAATTCACGTGTCAAAATATCAGCTTTTTTCAAAAAGTCGGTGGGCATTTCGTTCGTTAAAATGTCTATTTTCTGATGGTGTAAAAAAAATTTTACATTAGTATACTACAACATACTTACTTACTTACTTAGGGTGACCAGCGCCGTAAGGCGGCTACAATCCGATGTGGATTTGGGCCTCAACCAACAAGCTTCGCCAGCCAGCTCTATCCTTAGCTCGCTGCTTCCAGTTGCGCACGCCAAGTTGATTGAGGTCCCCTTCCACTTGGTTGCGCCACCTCAGACGAGGTCTTCCTCTACTGCGCCGTCCCTCTGGATTGGAGTCGAAAACTTTCCGGGCCGGAGCATTGTTGTCCATGCGCTCCACGTGACCTAGCCATCTCAGGCGCTGCACTTTCACTCTCTTGGCTAAGTTAGCTTCCTTGTACAACCCGTAAAGCTCGTTGTTATACCTTCTTCTCCAATCACCATCAATACACACGGGACCAAAAATCGCACGAAGAACTTTTCTCTCGAAACAATCCAAGATGTTTTCATCCGCCTTCGTTAAAGTCCATGCTTCTGCACCATATAGCAGGACTGGGATGATTAGGGTCTTGTATAGGGACACCTTAGTTGCTCGAGAGAGGGCTTTGCTGGTCAATTGCCTTCTCAAACCAAAGTAGCAGCGGTTGGCAAGAGTGATTCTCCGTTTGATTTCAGCGCTGATGTTGTTGTCCGTGTTTATAGCGGAGCCTAGGTAGACGAAGTCCTTTACTACCTCGAAGTTATGGCTGTCGATGGTGACGTTTTGTCCAATGCGTCGGTGTTGTGTGTCCTTTTTTGACGACAGCATATACTTGGTTTTGCCCTCATTGACCCTTAAACCCATTTTTGCCGCTTCCGTTTCAATGCTTACAAAAGCGCCATTGACATCACGCTGAGTTCTTCCGATTATGTCAATATCGTCGGCATATGCAAGCAACTGAACGGACTTTTGAAAGATTGTGCCTCTGGTGTTGACGTTTGAGTTCTGTATAATTCTTTCAAGAACGATGTTAAAAAAATCGCATGACAGTGCGTCGCCTTGTCTAAAACCTTTTTCGACATCAAATGCTTCGGTTAGGTCTTTACCGACTCTGACGGAGCAGCGTGCATTCTCCATCGTCATCCTGCACAGCCGGACGAGCTTTGCAGGGATGCCAAAACTAGACATAGCTCTATACAATTCATCTCTGTATATACTGTCATACGCGGCTTTAAAATCGATGAACAGGTGGTGGGTATCGATTTGTTGTTCCTGGGTTTTTTCCAAGATCTGCCGTAATGTGAATATTTGATCGATGGTGGACTTTCCTGGTCTAAAGCCACACTGATAAGGACCTATCAGGTTGTTGACGAACGGCTTCAGACGTTCACATAGTACGGCAGAGAGGATCTTATATGCGATGTTAAGGAGGCTGATTCCTCTGTAGTTGGCGCAGGTTAGAGGGTCTCCTTTCTTAAGGATCGGGCACACGATGCTGAGATTCCATTCTGTGGGCATGCTTTCCTCCGACCATATTCGGCAGATGAGCTGGTGCATACTCCTAACCAGGTCATCTCCTGCTGCTTTAAATAGTTCGGCAGCAAGGCCGTCAGCTCCAGCGGCTTTGTTTGACTTAAGCTTGGATATGACTGCCTTCACTTCTTCCAGGTCGGGGGGACGGAAATGTTGGCCTTCATCGTCGATATTGAATGGTGCAATCTGTCTTTGGGCGGGGTTGGCTTCGTCATCGCCATTGTAGAGATTGCAGAAGTGATCTTTCCAAATTCTCAGCATCGCTTGCGTCTCTACTACGATGTTTCCCTGTTGGTCTTTACAGGCTTCAGTTCTAGGTTTATACCCCTGAGATGTTCTTTTTACCTTCTGGTAAAACTTACGAACTTCATTCCTGTTATAGCATCCCTCTATTTCCACGATCGCTTCTTTCTCGTGTTGCCTCTTTTTTCTCCTGAGAAGCCGATGTTCCTCTGTTCTTTTCCGCTTGTAGAGCTCATTGGCAGCTCTGGTCCTTCTGTGCAGCGCCGCTTTGTATGCTTTCTGTTTAGCTGCATGTGCTTGCCGGCATTCATCATCAAACCAGGGGTTTCGTTGTGGTGGCCTTGTGAAACCCAGCACTTCAGAGGCGGCATCTCTAATGGCTTCTTGGCAGTGCTGCCACTGGTTATCTATACTTGCTGCTGGCGGCGTAGGACTTCTTAAGAGGTTATTCGAGACGCGATCGGAATAGGACCTGGCAATCTCTTGCGATTGTAGTCGTCCGACGTTAAACTTCCTCACAGTATTTCCTTGTGTTGGCGATGGTCTGGAAATCCGCATCCGTACATTGGCTACAACCAGGTAGTGGTCAGAGTCAGTGTTGGCTCCTCGGAACGTTCGGACGTCCATAATACTGGAGGAATGTCTAGCTTCGATCGCAATATGGTCAATCTGGTTGATGGTGGATTGATCTGGAGATTTCCATGTCCCTTTATGAATCTTGAGATGCGGGAAACGCGTACTTGCTATGACAACATTTTGCCCCGCAGCAAAGTCGACTAGCCTGAATCCGTTATCGGATGTGTTGTCGTGCAGGCTATGCTTTCCGACTGTGCTTCCAAAGATATCTTCTCTTCCTAGCTTTGCATTAAAATCACCCAGGACAATTTTAATGTCGTAGCTTGGGATTTGCTCGTAGGTTTTTTCGAGGAGCTCGTAGAAATTATCTTTGGTGGTATCGTCTTTCTCTTCCGTGGGGGCGTGAGCACATATCAGGCTTATGTTGGTGAATTTAGCCTTTATGCGGATCGTGGTGAGGCGCTCGTTGACACAGTTAAAACTCAGGACGTTCTGCCTGAGTCTGCCTCCGATGACAAATCCACATCCAAATGTGCCCTGTTGCCGGTTGCAGTCGCCGTAGTAGATATCGTGGGTCTTCAATTTTCTCTTGCCCGGCCCTTCCCATCGCATTTCTTGGATGGCAGTTATATCTGCCTTATAGCAGTCGAGGGCCTCCGCTAGTTGTTCGGCTGCACGAGGTCTGTTAAGGGACCTAACATTCCACGTGCAGATTCGAAATTCGTTGTCCTTATTTCGTTTGCTAGGGTCGTCATCAGTAAATCCGTCCGTTTCCGAGGCTTGTCGTCGTTCCATAACTCCATCCTACTTCTGGTCGGGCAGTTACCCCGACGGCAGAAGCCCCCAACCTGGAGGGCCAGGCCCTTTGATGACTCCAAGGACGAGAGGTTGGCTAAGCCGCTCCTTATAGACCTGTGCTCTGAATATGTCTGAGTAGCTCATATAAGGTGTTCACCAAGTAGTTCGGCCTTACTGGAACTGGTGACGCTACCGTTGATTCTAAAAAGAATTCTTCCGCTACCGTCATTTGTTGGAAGTGCCTTGGTGGGAACACTCCTTCGTTGGGGGGGTAATTAGTAGCAACAGCCTACTCCGCTTCGACCTGTCGACCATGGGAGGCCCTTCTGCGAAAACAAGTTTCGCGATCGCATAGCTCTAAGCTTCATAGTAGTAGTCACCGTAAGCCCATCCGCCACGACAAGGCTTACCCCCATGGATGGGATATATAGTATACTACAACATGTTCTAGTAAAATTCAAAAAATGAAAAAAGCTTGAATTCGAAAAAAATTTTTTATCATTGTTTACAATTTTGGCCTATTTATTCAAATTTACACTTTAATTACTCAAAAAACGTAAGATTTCATGTAACATTGATTAATCTTACGTTTTTTGAGTAATTAAATTGTAAATTTGAAAAAATAGGCCAAAATTGTAAACAATGATAAAAATTTTTTTTCGAATTCAAGCTTTTTTCATTTTTTGAATTTTACTAGAACATGTTCTATATAGTATACTAATGTAAAATTTTTCTTACACCATCAGAAAAAAAAACATTTTAACGAACGAAATGCCCACCGACTTTTTGAAAAAAGCTGATATTTTGACACGTGAATTTTCGATTGAAAATTAGGGTGTTTTTTTGGTATTAAGTCAAAATAAGGTGCACAAATTAATATTTTAAATCAAATAAATTACAGTGTATTTGGGACATAATAAGGTAAGTTTTCACCAAATTTCGTAAAAAAATTTTTGTTTTTGAAAAAGATAAAAATAAAAAACCAAAAACTCGGTTTTTTGAATTTTTCACATAAATTTTGAGGTTATGTGAAAAAATTGTTGATACAAAAGTTGTAGATCTTTTTATTACCGACAACTTTGCCATACATTTTTTTTCTATAGGATTTGTAGTTTTGTCGGAAATCGAGATATACCATTTTTTACCACTAAAAACTCAACCCACCCACTTCCCGAACTCGGCTCGCCCGTAATTTATTTTTCCTTTCATTCTTATCATATTCCCCTCCATTTCCAATGGGTTTCATCCTACTATGATTTTTTTGTACTTTTTAATGTTTTGAAGGCATCGGCACTGGTCTATAATAGAAGTCCAGCCAAGAAAAATGTTGTAATTTTGTATTTTTTTTTTATTTTCACGACAAGTTGATTTTTAACAATTTTTTTTTTCCAAAAAAAGTTTTTTTTTTAGAAAATTGCCTGTCACACACATCAAACAACATTTTGGTACATTCATCTTCTGAATCACCCTGTATAAGATGTGAAATTCTCGCAAAATCTTTTCCAAAATGAAAATGTGTTGTTGAAAATTAAAAAAAAAAAAAAATATCAACGCTTCATTTAAAAGCTCTCTCTGTGATGTTTTTTGTCCAAAAAATATATTTTTGACACGTTTCTTTGATATTTTATCAATTTTAGAATCCGATTTTTCAAACTGATTTGGACATTGTTTTCCAGTTTTACCTTATTTTTAAGCTTTGCAATGGTAACCTACATCGTCCAATTTTGGACGCAGATATTTGCGGACCAAAGTCCCCAATGAAATTTTTGTTTACAAATACGAGATCACAGTGAATAGACATATGCATTAGATAACAAAATTTCAAATTTAATTTTTAAAGTTTTTAGAGAAAAAAATAAAAAAAAAAATACATTTTTAAAAATTTCATCCAAATTCATCGAGGGAAGCATCAAAAGAAAGGTATTTTTTAGCTCTCTTCATAACGGAAAACCAAATGTTTCTTGAAGGTCTGGTTGGTAAGTAATTTGATTCCAAACATTTACATATTTTTGTAAGCGGGAACAATTTCGATAGAAAAAATCCATAAAGACCAGAGTCTTTAAAATAGACAAAGTAAAAAACTCTACAAAATTATATGTTCACTGAATTATAGGCTCGAGGCATTGCCTGATCTAGTTAATTTTTCTGTGGCAGAATGCTACTAACGATAAAGTTAAAAAATTTAGGTATTTCCATTTAAAATAATCAAACAAACAAAATCGAGTCAAATTTTTTAAAAAAAGCCTCACTTAAACACGCTTAACGTGTTGAAAAATGGACAGATGTGCATTAGGGTGCTTTTTACTTGCTCTATAGGGCAAGTATTGGTTTCGTGTCGAAAAAAAAAATTGAGGTTTTAATCAAAACCAACATTACGATGATGGAGAATTCCGAAAAAGTGGGTCTCGCAATTCCGTCTGTGCGGTTGTGCGTCCATCTGTACACATTTCCACAGCCTAAACGGGTGGACCGATTGTCTTCAAATTTGGTACAGATGATTTTTATGGAATTCTGAAAGTTTGTTTTTTTTTTGTTTTTTTTATATCTCGTTTAGAACGTATACCTCCCATACAAAAAAATACAATATTGCGAATTTCTCGAAAACAGCTGTAACGATTTTGATTAAACTTTGTATACGTTATATTTAAAGCAATGGCAATAAAACTGCATTTTTTTTTCTCAAAAAAGTCAAACAACAAAAAAAATTTTTTTCATTTAACAAAATTTTGCCCTAAATGTCGGCTCTTCCCCAATATCAATTTTTTTTTTAAATTTAGATCCAGCTTTTCAAATCTACAAGTAGACTAACATAAAAGTGCTTTGCACTGCAAGAGCAAGTACGTGCGACCCCAGTCGTGCATTTTATTTTTAAGGCGACCATCGATTTTTGTTACTCCCATTTCAAAATTCGGTTGCAAATGCCCAAAGAAAAATTTTCTAAAAATTTCAGCCCTTAAAATTAAGATTTAGCAGCACTTGCTTAAATCGATGGTCGCCTTGAAAAACAAAAAAAAACACCCTAATGTGCATGTAATTTTAACAGGTATAGTTTTGGTCAATTTTCAAAATTTAATAACTAAAATTTGGTTTTGAATTTTTGAACTGCTTTTTTATTTTAATAGGGTAAAATGGATTTTGCTTTCATTTAAAAATATTTATCGTTCAGTGATAAAGTTAAAACTGTAGAGAGGAACCGTGGCTTTTACAACCAAATTTATAAAGATTTTATAAACTGAAATTAGATGGGATCGGT
The DNA here is from genome assembly GCF_945859705.1 of Episyrphus balteatus. Classification (NCBI taxonomy): domain Eukaryota; kingdom Metazoa; phylum Arthropoda; class Insecta; order Diptera; family Syrphidae; genus Episyrphus; species Episyrphus balteatus. The sequence continues at coordinate 51,684,276 of NC_079137.1, forward strand.
TCTGAAACTTGATGTCAAATTAGAATAGGTACCTAAGATCGTAATTTGTCCTCTCTAATTTTTTTTTTAACTCGATACGTATCAGTTCCTTCTGATTAAGTTGATACTTTGACCTTTCGTTAAACACTGTAAAAATCATTCAAAATAATCTTCTAATCGTATATTTTTGTCAAAATTTAATTTTATTTTCCATATGTATACAAAAAACAAAAATATCAAAACAATAGGAGTGTTTCCTGATATGCGGATGAAAAACTGTTCCCTGAAGCACTACCATGACAATGACTTGACTATATGTTGTATAGTATAGAGATATGGCAATAAGACTTTGAATGAGATCGAGTCAAATTTGTTTTTTATTGTCAATCCGAAGCTAAAAAAAAACAAAAAAAACGAAATCAACAAACAGTTGAACGCATCTGTTTCCTTTGAAAAGACATCCTCTCTGCTGACACGCCTTCCTCATATTCTTCTTTCTAACACCCAAGCAATGTGCCGAAATTGAAAAAGTTTCCTTTTAAGTAAATAATTTACACCGAACAAGCAAACGAAACGACGAGTGTGTAAGAAAAGAAGAGACCCCCGGTTTTTTTGTTCATCCATCGAAATATCATACCCAAAAGAAAGTTTGCACATGGCATCCGTCACGATTTATCTGACTCCTTTCTTTCTTGTCGAAAGAAAAAAAAATAATACACAAAAAAAGTTACTTCTTCACATCCTTAACCCCTTTTAAAAAATCGAGAATTTTATATGAACTCCCGACAACGTGCAAAGGGTATTCAATATTTCCATAGAGAGATCTCAAAGCCTTCGGATTTGCTACTTGCTTTCTCTCAAAAATAGACAAAAAAAAAATAAGAAAGTGTAAGAAAAACCGCAAGAAAGTTAGCTGTAAGAGGCAACCATCATGATGGTGTGTGGCATCTTCAGCAGAGTCGTTGACTTAACAAGAAGAAGAAAAAAAAAGGGAAGAATTCAGAAAAGAACAGAACAAGAAAAGGTTCCTCGCAAATTAAAGAAGTAGCATCAATGCTTTTGAAGTAAAATAAAGAAAAAGTTAAAACTCAAAAGCTAAACGCATCCCAAAGGCATTTACTCGTATACCTTCTATAACCATCTTTACCCCCCAAACCCCTATCAAACCTTCAAACCAGCATAAAGATAGAAAGGATATAACTGAACTCACAAAAAGGATATTTCTTCCACCAATACAAGTCAAATGGTACATTATTTTATATTTTATGTAGATATACCTATACTGACTTCTTCTTATAGAGTCTCAGTCCCACAGTTATACTCTCATCGTACAAATACCAATGTTCAACATTCAATTCCTGTGGGTATTGGAGATTATTATATTTTTGGATTTTGCAGCGCAGTCAAACCAAGTAGATATTAAGCAAACAGGAGCAAAATTGTATATATATTTAATATAATAGGATGCTAGAGGCGAACTATATCCTCTTTTTTGTTGTGTGTAATGTGTAGAAAATGAAACTCAACGCGTACTAATTTATTTAGAAATTAAACGCGTGATGATAATATCAAATGTGATGGGGTTTTTTTGTATGGTTTTTTAGTCTTTTTTTTTACTCCTTCGTCTTTTTCTTTGAAATGAGCTTTTCATAATTATCTTTCTTTTGATGAAGAAAACGAACATATGAGAAGGTAGTAGGTAGAAGCATTTTAGAAATGTATGAATGTTTTATAGAATAGGAAAATCTTGGATTTTGCTTGAGGCTGCAAGGATATAAACTCTCTCTGAATGCATGAAGAAGAAGCATTATAATAGCAAACTCATCTTTATGCTACATTTTTAACCTTGATATGGCTTTGGCTTTAACTTGGCTCCAAGAATATTGGAAGAAATAATATTAAAATGGTAATAAGTAGGTATTATACAGAACTTGCAATTTCAAGAAAATAAATGCTTTGAGTTCTATTAAATATTGTTTTCATTCTTGGAATGCCTTCATTTTATTCATTAAACTATTCTGTTTTGCAAAAGTATATTTCACCAGAAATAAAACAGAACTTTTGATAGTTGAAATTATACAGAGTAATAAGTAGGAGAAGGTGAGGTTAGTGTAGAAAGATTTTTATTTTTGTTGGAAAAAAATTATTCCAGGTAGGTATATATTAAGTTTGAACTATCTAGATATTTAGTTAAATTTTTATTAATAGTTAATTTTAAAACTATATGTAGAGTTAAAACACTACCATTTTACAATGATTAAAGATTCTATATTAATTTATAGTATTTATAGAAAATAGTGTTTGATAAAACTTTAGCAGAATTAGCAGAAAGCTATGACCTTTATGGTTTTCAAAAAAAAGATTCATGACAAAAATAAAAAGAAAATAAAACTTAAAATCGAAAATTGTCTCTTTCCAAAATTATAATTTTTAATTTTACGAATATTAAAATACTTTAGATTAAAAATTGTAGTGGAAATCAGTTGAATATACATATAAAGTTTACGAGACTAAGTCAAAAATGAAAAAAAAAAACGGTTCTGTGACTGGATCGTGAATTACAGTTCCAAAAACAATCATTTTTTATGAAATCAAACGTTTTTTTCTTTTACACTTAAAATTCCATTTTTTTATACGACAACCTGTAATAAATTTTATACCATCTGAAAGCCTATTGTTTCAGCTCAAAATATTCACATCAACCATGTCTGTACGATGTCTCCAAAAAGTGCTAGAATTTTTGAACCCAATAAATTTTCATAAAAAAAAGCAAGATAATCAAACTTTATTGTGTTAAATTGTTTTAAATTTGATTTTTTTATATGACGACCTATAATAATTTAATTTTATAACATCTGAAAGCTTACTATTTCAGCTTTAATATGATGCTTCAATCATATCTGTAAGAAGTAAGAATTTTTAAAAGACAACCATGTCGAAATTTCAAACTGAGCAGACGGTACTTCCTACACTGGTGGCCGGTCATCTTCAACAGATCAGGTGTTTTGTGTTATTTTTGAAGTTTTTAAAATTTAAGATTGTGAAGCTTGTAGTGACTGTACCTTTACCGTTAATACAGTGTTCCCGCTAAGGACACTGAATTTGGTAACTGTCCGTTTTTGATTATTTTTTGAGTTTTTGGATGAAGATTTATTTTATTATTAAATGTTTTTAATTGCTTTTTTATATACAAATATGTTCAAATTAATTAAAAAGGGATGTCAATAATTGATCCCATATAAAGTAGTGGTTTTATTATTGGCAGGGGGTGCTAATAACGCGTGCTTTGGGACATCAATCGTTGGCACTGCCAATAATTGTACCTTTAAGACTGCCAATAATTATACCGAGTATCCGTTATAAGTTTATTTTTGAAAAATGGGGAAAAAAGAGCTCAAAAGGTTTGATAGATTTGCCAAAAACTTACAGACGATTTGTCCGTGATTTCTAAGACCCGTTTTTATTTTATTTTAATATCTCGTTCTTAACGGATATTACTATATAAAGTTTTCGAGATATTGCAATTTTCTTGAAAACGGCTCCGGAGATTTCAATTAAATTTGGCGAACCCAATGTTTTAAAAAAATTCTAAAAAAAAGCGTGTTTAGTTTTTCTCAAAAAAATTGTAAAGCTGAAATATGACGTTTCTCTTTTTCTTTAATTAAATTTAATTTAAAAAAAAGATTTAACTTCCAAAAATTATCTAAAATAAAGGTATGTAATTTGAAATGCAAGAACCAGTAAGGCTTTTTGTTATATTAAACTATTTTTAACTAAACTTTGATAAAAACTATCATGAAAAACACTTGTATTTCCTTCAATTTTGAGGGTGCCAATAATTGTACCCTCGGGTGCCAACAATTGTACCTGGGTGCTAATGATTGTACCTTTTATGTAGCTTTTCCTATTTTAATATTTTAAAAATAGTCTTTGTTTTTTAAACATTTTTTTCTAATAACATTCAATTCAGAAATTCCTTATTTTTAATTTGACATATAAAACATATTCCTAACTCTTTAAATGCGAGAGTAACTCGCAATTCAAAGTGAAAAAATGCTTAGGGGTGCCAACCTGCCTATTATTTATCTACAGAATAAATATTTAAGTACAAATGAAAACGGTTAAAAAAACATCCAAAAAACTTGGAACGAAAAAACTTGTTTTTCGTGTTGTTCAGGAAAAAATCACTTTGAAATTCCTTTTTTTTTGAGATTTTTTGAAAGCTCCGAAAAATTGCTAAAAAATAAAAAAATACCCGTAAGAAAAAAGGCGTTTTTCATTTCATATTTTGAAACGCAGAAAATAAGAGGAAAACTCGTATTAGACGCTACTTTGGCATCACTTTTTCGTGGATGCTGCCATGTTTCATCTATTTTTAAAACAATTAATATTAAAGATGTAGATCTTTTAATTTATCTCAGCTTTCTATTTTTTTACTTTCAAATTACAATAAGAGGTCTAGCTAGTTACTTTTATCAGAAATTGATAAATACAAAATGTTTTCTCACCTCCATCTCTTTTCCTATTGATTCACCTCAATCGATTATGATGTCAATATTTCAATGTCAGTAAATAAATTCAAACCGAACATTCAAAACAAAAAGACTTTTATTATTCAATATGACAATTTTATTTTCTGCCAATATTGTCTCATGAGAAAAAAAAAATCATTCATAAATCATAAACTTTCTTATAAAACAATATCAATTGACCATCAATTTTCTTCACAAACCAAACCACCACTAAAAAAGTATTAAGGCAAGATTGCTGTAAAGTGCTCCTTCAATAAATATAATGTAAAATGTTCCTTCCTTTGAGGGGGAAAAACTTTCAAACAGGTGATTGTTGAACAAAAGCATCTCTCAATGAATTTCTAAGAGTACCGCATACACCTTGCTAAAACCAAAAATAAGAAAAAAAAAAAAAAAGAACTCAAATGAAAGCATACTCCTACAGTCTTCGTTGAAGCTTGAAGGAGGAAAGAAAATGCGTTTTCCAAAGTTTGCAAATATATTACACAAACACACAAATAAATAAACTTTTTTTTTTTTTTTGTATTATTTTCAAAAAGGCAAAAGGTGCAGTGCACTTTTGAATTAAACTAGGTAGGATATATTATGAGTTTGTGTGTGTGTGTTTGTTTTTATGTGTGCAGAAGGTAGAGTAATAAAAATATCATTTATCTTCTGCACTCTACCAACCAAAAGACATTTATCTTATTTTAAACGGCAACTGTTGCATTTGAAGGTTTTTGGGTTTCTTTTAAGCAGGATGCTTCTTAAAAGGATTCTTCCGAAAATTTCTTGCTCTATTTGCTTAAAGTTTTTCGGTGGTGGAGAGTAAATTTGTTTTTCTTTTCATTTTTTTAAGTTGGTAGATGATTTTTCTTGGCTTTTGCTGAAAATGAAATGAACCAATGTAGATATTACTCGTATGCATATTGTAGTATATTGCATAAAAGTTTGTTGTTTGTTTGTCTGGATACAATTTAAGTTTTTATTTTTCTCATGAAAAAGTCTGATCTATTTATAGCTATAGTTGCAGCAGGGTTTTTAATCAGAAGTTTTTTCGCGCCCCCAACTTCCAACGCCTATATCTCCAAATTTTAAAGAAAATTAAAATAAAATTGTTGATGCCAAAAGGTAGCGGGGACTCTAACCTACATTGGTACGATTGATCGCAAACTAAAATCCTTTATTACAAAAAATCACGCAAAGCAAAATTTCGCATTTTTAACATCTCGCATTTTCAAAATCCTGCATATTAAAATCTCGCATTTTAGAAAAAAATCTCTCAAGTTCATTAAATTCTTGCTACATCAAAATCTCGCATTAGAAGAATTAGTTTAGTTAGAGCGTAAAGTATCTTAAATTTAAATTGCTTTTTTGGCAGCAAAATGGGAGCGGTACGATTGATCGCAAACTAAAATCTCTTATAACGAAATCTCGCATTTTTTAAAATTTCACGCAAAACAAAATTTCGCACTTTTAAAATCTTACATAAGAAAATCTCGCATTTTCAAAATCCCGCAAACCAAAATTTCGCATTTTTAGAAAAAATCTCGCTTCTGCATAAAATTCTCGCTATAACAAAATCTCGCACCGAAAAAATCTCGCATTGTAAAAGTCGACAAATTCTATTGAATTAAGTCCTTTTAATCCTTAATCCAGTTGATCTTGAACACTATGAACAACTGAAATAGAAGTCTAATATGCATATAACAAAATTTTACCTTTTCTATTTTTTTCTCATTGAAATAAAATATTTATTAATTCGCGCGCGCGAATTAATAAATATTTTATTTCAATGCGAGATTTTAAATTGCGAGATTTTAGTTTACGAGATTTCAAGGTTGCGAGCTTTCGTTAAGCGAGATTTTGTAATTGCGAGTTTTCGATATAAGAGATTTCTTAATGCGAGATTTTAAGATGCGAGATTTTAAAAACGAGATTTTAAAATGCGGTCAATCGTACCCAACCCAGCAAAATGTATAAGCAACAGATTAAATGAAAAGAGAAGGTCGAATACGACAAATTCACATGCATTAAGTCCTTTTGACTCCAAGATTTAACAGTTGACCCTGAACACTTTAAATAACTGGCATATGATCCTGACAGTTAACAAACCTTTTCCTTTTCTATTTATCTCTTCAAAACAAAACGAAAAAAAACAAAAGAGGGAGGTTCTGGGCTTTACTAAGCTGGCAGTATCATGTAGGTTTATAATCTCAATGCGAGATTATAAATTTCGAGATTTTAGTTTGCGAGATTTTAATGTTGCGAGATTTTGGTAAACGAGATTTTGAAATTGCGAGATTTCGATAAAAAAGATTTCATAATGCGAGATTTTAAGATGCGAGGTTTTAAGAACAAGATTTTAAAATGCGGTCAATCGTACCCAACCCCGTACATTTGGGTACAACTCCCATCCCTGTAGGTCCACGCGTTCTCAAACCGGGAGAACTTAAAAAAATAGGCACGCTCCTGAAAAAATAGGCATGATGTGGCGGTTTAACATGGAAGGCGATTTTTTTAAAATCTGAAAATGTGCAAAGCGTAGGCCCATGACACAAGCTATCATTTGGCATCACTCCCAAAAATTGTTCTCAAGCGGTTTAGCTTCCAGGAGCGTTCAAATGTTCGGGGATTTTTCGAAAAAAAAATTTACCCTAACTTTCAAACGCGATTTTCTAGGAATTTTGAAAAAAGTCGAAAAACCGGATTGTACCGTAATTTTTTTTTATGATAAAAAAAGAAATATTTTACTAAAAAAAATAGAAATATATTTACTATTAAAAAAACCAAGAGAAAAGATCACGAAAAATTATCTGTTTTATTTCAAGCAGCTTTGAATGACTGACAACCAATCACACTATGTTATACTATTCTAGCTGTAGCGGCTTCCTTAATTTACAAATGGTAACTATCAAAAAATAAAGAGCAATTAAAGTTCTACTGTAGTCTAGATACTATGAAAAAGAAATTCATTTTGTTTTCTTTTTTTTTCTATTTATAATTCGTCAAATGAAAATTTAACTCATAAATACATATTTCCGAATATTTATGTAGTTTAAAAAATAAAATTCTGCGTTCCAATCAAAATTCTTTGTGCCGTTATAAATTTAAAATACATGAATCCTGTCACTGAACGTCTAATGGATGAACGTAAAAAATGGCGACTAGACCCACCAAATGGATATTCAGCCAATCCAATTCAAAATATCGATGGAAGCTTAAATATTTTCAAATGGGAATGTGAAGTACCTGGACCAAGAAAAACTCCTTGCGAAGGAAAAACTTATAAATTTACAATAGAATTTGACAAGACAAATTTAAGAATACCTTTAATAATTTATTGCAAATCAAAATGTTTTCATCCAAATATTAGCCAACATGATGGTTATGTTTGTTCATCTTTAAAAGATATTTGGCCTGAATGTGGCATAAAACAAATTTTATTTAGGGCCAATTTTTCAATAGTCAGATAAACCTCAGATACAGCTTATTCCTAGGAATAAAAGTTTTTTTTATATTGACATTTGGCAGTTTTTATTCATCTGATAGTCTAACTGACGATTGAAAAATCAGGGCTTAGTCTTCAATCATTTTTGGAGTATCCAAATGTAGAATCGGTATTGAATAATGAGGCAGCTAGTTTGTACAAAGGAAATCGTGAAAAGTACAATGAACGAGTTCAAAATCTAAATGGAGAAAACAAGAGGATGTATTGTGCGTTGATTTTTGAGAAATAAAATTTATTAAAATGTGAAAACTTTTTTTTAATGACGCTATAGCTATGTAGCTCATAAAGAGTTTTCATAAAAAAAAATTTAGGCCAAAGGGTGTTTTTTTCGAAGAGACAGTAAAATCTGTAATTGATCCCAAAAAGCCAATGATTCATTTTATTTTTGGTTTTGATGACAAATTAAACGTTTATACTTAAGTTCTTAGACGTCTTACACGAATTATTGGGTTTTTGGGACCAATTACAGATTTCACTGTCGCTACGAGAAAAACACCCTTTCGCATACATTTTTTTGTGAAAACTCTTTATTCTTGCTTTCTATACCAAATGAAATGTTTTTACAACATTTCATTAGGGTGATCCATCATTTTTGTTTTCACTCAAAAAAACACCCTTTTAATAATGATATTCTTATAGACACTTTAGATTCTTGGTCCTAATCTTTAAAGTAACTTAATTGCTGAATTTCAATAGGGTACCATTAATATTACTCTAGTATTATACACACTTTTTCAAATATACCCGTATTTTCTCTACACCTAAAAAAAAACACCCTTTCACATGAAAAACATTTATAGATTTCTTTTGTTTGTTTTTCCTATGGGAAAGAGAACATTTTTAATGAATTTCGTAAGGGTACCCTTTATACCATTGATTATATCGAACTTATCGCGGATTTTCGCTATTTCCCTGAAAAAACACCCTTTAACCTAAAATATTTGTATAGACTGTTTGGGTTCTTGGTTTCTGTTATAAATGAAACATTCTTACCAATTTTTTCATAGTTTTTGTGGTAATAGTTCCGAATTTTCACTTATTTTAAGCGGACGTCGCACTGTTGTCCAAAATGACTTATCTCGTTGCAAAAATCATAACTTTTGAACGGATTGAGGTAGCGGTACAGTTTTTTTTTTAATTTGAAGGAAATTTCCAGGGCTGTTACACCAATGAATTTCAAGAAAATTGTTTTACAGGGTGTTTAGGAATCATCGGCCGAAAACCGATTTTCTTAAAAAAAAAAATATTTAAATTAAAATTGGTATGCCATTTTGTAGAAATCACTAATTCACATCTAAAAAAAGTTCAGATTACACTTTTCCATGATATTACGATTATAGAGAATGCCAAAAAAGTTGGTCCCGGAAGTCCGTATGTCTGTCTGTCTGTATAAGGATCTACATCCTAAACGGATGGACCGATTGACTTCAAATTTGGTATGTAGCATTTTTTGGAGACCCTCCAGAGGTGTTTTTGGAATTAATTTTTTTGGGCCAAAAATAACGGTACTTGTCATACACCAATTTCAGTAAAGCTGTAATTGCTCAAAAACGGCTCCAACGATTTTGTTTAAAAAATTCAAATGTAAGTTTGAAAACAAGGTCTATCTTCTAATGAAAAAAATTTTTTTGGAAAATCATTATTAACGGTACCTGCCATAGAACGGTTTTTTTTAAATCCGATATTCTCCGAAACGGCTTATTCGATTTCAACGAAACTTTTTTTGAAGAAGCACTTATATAACTCAAATATAAGCCAAAAATAAAATTTCAAAAAAAATAATTTTTGGATTTTTAAAAAAATTTTGAAATTTTTTTTTGAAAAATAAAATTTTCGAAAACGGGACATTGTATTTTTTTGAAATTTTGTTTTTAGATGTGGATAAGTGATTTCTACAAAATGGCATACCAATTTTAATTTAAACATTTTTTTTAAAGAAAATTTGTTCCTTCTGCCTTCATTTTTTTTCAAAGTACAAAATCTCGGCAGTGCGCAAGCATGCGCAGCTAAATATTTTTATTTTGAATCAACAATTGATTGGTACACATACCCTATTCGGCTTAATGAATGGAACCGAATGGATTTTTTACGGTACCTGCCATAAAACCGTTTTTTTTTTCAAATCCGATATTCTCCAAAACGGCTTATTCGATTTCAACGAAACTTTTTGTGAAGAAGCACTTATATAACTCAAATATAAGCCAAAAATAAAATTTCAAAAAAAATAATTTTTGGATTTTTAAAAAAATTTTGAAATTTTTTTTTGAAAAATAAAATTTTCGAAAACGGGACATTGTATTTTTTTGAAATTTTGTTTTTAAATGTGGATTAGTGATTTCTACAAAATGGCATACCAATTTTAATTTAAACTTTTTTTTTAAAGAAAATCTGTTTTTGGCCGATGATTCCGAAACACCCTGTGAAATAATTTTATTGAAATTCATTGGTATAACAGCCCTAGAAATGTCCTTCAAATAAAAAAAAAAATTGTACCGCTAACTCAATCCGTTCAAAAGTTATGATTTTTGCAACGAGATAAGTCATTTTGGACAACCGTGCGTCGTATTGTTTTAAGAGGGTGAGAATCATTTCCACATAAAACCAAGATAATTTTCCGCTTAAATTAAGTGGATTTCGTTTAAATTTGCGGATTCAAGAATTTAAGAAGACTCGTCCAATTTATTTGAGTCGGATGTCATCTTGGAAAAAAAACCATGCAAGAATCCGCTTAATTTAATGTGGAATCCGCTTGATTTTGGGTGATATTTGTTATCCGTTTATATTTTCTATTTATATCAACTAATATTTAAAACGGTAGATTGTTGCTCTTCGGAAATAACGACGACTTTTCTTCCACTTCAATATGAAAAATTAAGACAAACAAAACACTATTTCAATGGATTAAAAGATAAAACTAACCGATTAGTGCTTTAAAGGATTTATTATTATTATTATTTTATTTTCACTTTTTTTTTTTTTTTGGTATCATGAGGACAGATGAGGCAATGAGCCATTAAGATAGCACCTCATCCTCAACAAATCGCATCACTTAATCCTTTTTTAAACTCCTTTCACTTCACCCCCTCCTTTTTCAATATTTCCCTAGAGATAGTAAAAAGCAGTGGAGATGATACTCGCAGTAAAAACATTCGACCCAACACAATTCGCTACTGCAAAATACATACAAATACGAGAGAAAAAGGATGTAGTATAAAAAAAAATCGACTTAAGCACCCAATTTATATGGATTTAAATTTGAATACGGTTATACAATGCTATTACCTCTTTCGTTATGCCTGGGACATGCTATTAACTTAATACCTACCTTACTTATAGGCAGCATGTTTGTATGTATGTGTGTTTATACTTACTTGCTGGGATATAACTGTATCTATACACCAACATGACCAATAGTTGTATAATACTTGCCACCAAATGTACCGCAAATTCAACGAATAAAATGCCCGATTGCCAAGTTCAATCAGTATTCATTATTTGGTCGGGACGGAAAATTCGGCCGACAAATATAACGCGCCCCCGAGGCAGAAATGGTTCGGCTTGCAATTGGGATTGGGCTTTCGGTGCAATAACCGATTGTGTAATTCAGGTAATTGATGCATAAAACCAACCTATTTTATTGGTATTACAGTGCTGTGTACAAAAATATTTACAAATCGATTAAAATTTCACACAGGAAAAAACATTCTGTTTTTTGTGTATGTTTGTTCCACTGTAACTTCTAAACTACTTGACCGATTTCGGTTAAATTTACAATGATAAACTTGTTTTGTTAAGACAATGGTTATAGCTGAGTTTAAACATAAAAAGTTCTTCTTTAGAGAAGTTATGAACTTATTTTATGATAACCGAGATGCAGGTAATTGATCTATAAAACCAACCTATTCTATTGGCATCACAGTGCTGTGTATAAAAATAATTACAAATCGCTTAAAATTCTTCACAAAGTAGGTAATATTCTGTTAGTGGTTATGTTTGTTCCACTGTAACTTCTGAAGTACTTGACCGATTTCAGTTATATTTCCAATGATAGATTCGTTATTTCAAGACAATGGTTATAGCTGATTTTAAATATAAAAATTTCGTTTTTTAGAGAAGTTATGACCTATTTTTACGATTTAAGACCGAAATTGCTTAAGCCCCAATCCATTGCAACAAAACTCTCCACATTTTGTTCGTATTACAGTGCTCTGTTCAAATATATTCAAAAATGGCTAAAGATTTTTTAAACAGCAAGAAAAATTTTGTATTTTTATTTTTGTTCCACTGTAACTTCTAAACTACATGACAGATTTCGGTTAAATAAACAATAATAGACTTGTTTTGACAAGACAATAGTTAAACTCGAGTTTAAATATAGGTAAACAGGTTAACTTTATAGAAGTTATGAACCAATTTGTATGATTTTAGACCAAAATTGCTTAAACCTTAATCCATCGCAACAAAACTCACAATATGAATGAATTTTTCGCACAGTAGATGTCTTTTCTACATAATGCACATTGTGTAAATGAATAAAGTTGCATACAGACATTATATGCAAAAGTTCCCTTTTAGCCAATTATCGAAAATTGGAACATATTTCCCCTCTCTAAATGTACAAAATAAAATAATTTTATAGTTTGGAACTGAACTTTTCATAGAGCACATCAAAATGTTCAATCATCTACTCTAGAATAAAGTGTGTATAGTGTGTGTTCCTGTTCCATAAATTGTATAAACATTGTATGTGGCTGGTTGATTGTTTGCCGAACTTTTGTGGATGGAAATCATCTCCATATTCCCCCCAAACTTCATAGTTTTGCCATCTCTCAAAAAAACCCCAAACAACCACCCAATACCTGATGGTCTTTAATGGAATCGTTTGTGAATTTTGCAGTTTGTACCCGAGTATATGTGTATACCTAGCGTTTTTGGTATAAGTCAAACTTCAGAAACAGCTACAGCAACAGCAGCAGCAGTTAGCCAGTAGTAGTAGTAGTAGCAGTCAACTAAACAAAGTTTTGACCAAATTACCCAACATACAAGGATTTTCGTCGTCGTCGTTGGTCGTCCTGATGGGTCATTCTAAAAGGGCACTCTCTTGTTTAGCTAACGGGTTGAAGTGTGTCTATTATATATGTATATCATAGGTATGTGTATCTGTAGACGACGTTATAGTTGCAATAGCTGCTAGCGATTGCAACTCTTGTTAAGTGCTTCCTCCCCTTTGGGGGATCTGTGTGTGAGTTGGCTGTTTGGAAGTTTGCTGCTAGTTGTAGAGAGTGTAAGGATGCACGATGCATGTGCGGATAGCTCTGCATGGGTTGGCTAGCAATTTAATAGCTCAAACTATATATTATCAATTAGAGTTTTCCAAACGTTGTTCAAAGTTAATTAACGAAGCTTTTGTTCAATTTTACGCCGTAGCTTTTGGTGGGGTTCTTTGTTAGATACAATTTTTTTTTATTAGATACTAATTTCCGATTTTTTTTTTAAATGGAAAATCAAAAAGAGAATTAATAAAAAATCGAATCAATATTTGTGTTGAGTAAAAGTTGTGAGCTTGAAAATCTAAATTTGGTTTTATTTCTGTCTGGCGAATTGGTTAGCGAATTTTGAAAATAAATCATCAATCAAGAATAAAAAGCTTGCATTAAGTTCTAAAGTGACTGTAAAAGGTCTTAAAGAAGTAAAAATTACTCTAATAAGTACAGCGGTTTTATGAAGAATTTACGAATAAAAAGTCTTCATGTTGTAAAAGGCCTTAAAGAAGTAAAAATTATTCCAAAAAGTACAGCGGTTTTATGAAGAATTTAGAAATAAAAAGTCTTCATGTTGTAAAAGGCCTTAAAGAAGTAAAAATTACTCCAAAAAGTACAACGATCTTATCAATAATTTAGAAATAAAAAGTCTTCATGTTGTAAAAGGCCTTAAAGAAGTAAAAATTACTCCAAAAAGTACAACGATCTTATCAATAATTTAGAAATAAAAAGTCTTCATGTTGTAAAAGGCCTTAAAGAAGTAAAAATTATTCCAAAAAGTACAGCGGTTTTATGAAGAATTTAGAAATAAAAAGTCTTCATGTTGTAAAAGGTATTAAAGAAGTAAAAATGTACAGAAATTTTATGAAGAATTTAGAAATTGAAAGTCTTCATGATGTGAAAGGACTTAAAGAAGTAAAAATTACTCCAAAAGTCAAGCGAATTCATGAAGAATTTAGAAATTAAAAATATTCATGAATTTATGGAAAATTTAGGAATAAATAGTCTTAACCGTTAGTTTAAGACAATTTGTCCAGCTGGTCACACTTTATTAAAGGACATTGATTGCATTGCAATCGAAATCCAAATTCCTTATTTCAAAAATTTACTATGCAGGTCCCGTTCTTTGCCGTCTTAAAGTATGTACTGGAATAAAAGTAAGGCCTTATTCTTAATTTTGAACAAAATTTATATCTAGGTCAGACCAAAACCATACCAGTGCCCCAGATGAAGTGTGAATTACTTGTGATAACAGCTCGCATGGGACTTTTTTTTGTATGAATGTTTATTGTTGCGTTTGCTGCTGACACAGAGTGGCATGATAAAGAGGTATAGCAGCAAAACAAACTGCAAATACGTGCTTGAACCCTACCCTTAAATTTCAACAATACCTACATACTCGTACAAAAATCCAAAAATCCGAAATCCAATACCAGCTCCAAAAACAGTTCGCATAGTCTTATACACTGCACGCAGTTGTTAAATTCAATGAACCCAAACCATGTAGGTTGGATTTTCATACCAGGAAAACAAACGTAAACAACCAAAAAAAAAATGGTAGGATGACGTAGATAGACAATATAATAACAAGAAAAACAACACCAACATTATATGATATTATTTTTTTCTTTTTATTTATTGTAACACATAACGAAACATATTGAGCGCTTATTGGTATATTGATAATTTTGTGTTCGTTCGTCTCATTTGTATGCGAAGGCAGGTACATAAATATTTTAGTGCATATTGTTTATCCTCAGCTGTGATCCTTGAAAAAACAACTCATTTTGTTATTTTTCCACAATTCGATTATTATACTTACATACAACACAGTACTCTCACGTTTCGGTTCGTTTCGTTTCTGTAGGAGAAAAAATGCAAAAAGGATGAGGTTTCTTGTTTTTTTTTTCTCATTTTATTTAAAGAAAAAATGGATTCATTGGTATAATATTCTCATAAAGAATACAAGACTCCTTTTCATAAAAATATATTACAGTAAAAGCCCTAAAAATAGAAGTTCTACAACCCGTTCTCTTAAGGACCAAAGTGATTTTTTTTTTTTCAAATCATTATAAAATTCCAAACTCAAAAACACAATCTTTCCCAAATCATAGAAATTTGCGATGCGGCAGTACTTAATACTCATATTAAAGGCTGTAACTTTTATAGCTTTTGTTTGTTTTGTCATTTCCAACAATATTTTCGATAAATATAAAAAAACATTTTATTTTTAAATCATTTCTAATGAATATCATTTTTTTTTTATTTCAGGTTTGGTTAATTGGTAACCAAAAAGTCCTTTTCAGGGATTTTTCTACTATCGAATACACAATCCTAAGGCGACTGCTTTTAAAAATGCCTCTGATGTAAATTTCTATGATTCGCTCCAAGGTTTTAATTAAGATGTTAAACTGATCGGCCAAAAATTCCTTGCGAATTCATGTACCATATTACCCACTTTGAAGTACCTAAGTCTCTACGACTTAAATACCTACATGATTAAGAAGATGACTGCCTTTAAAGATGTATTCAAACCAAGGAACTGCTGTCTCTTGCTGAAGATTTTTTCAGAAAGTAAGTGTTTATAGCCCAGGGTATTGTTATCAGGTGGCTTATATGCTCTGTTTTGTTACTGACAGAAAGATGATATTTTTGCACTATTCTGGGGTGGTTTCCTCGACACCCTTAAAAGGAATAGTCATTCGTACATCTCGCAATAAGAAAGAACAGAAAGAGTTTAATCAACAACGCTTCAGAGTCAAAAAAAAAAAATCTATGACGTCACGTTTTTGAAATGCAAGAAGTTCAAGGTGAGTTTTTATCTTCGAAACGTGAAGTCATAGATTTTTTTTCACTTCGAATTTGAATTTAGAAAAGTATATTTTGGTTCAATGAAAAAAAAATACTGAGTTTTATTGATCATTGTCATTTTTAATTATATAGTGTTTTTTTAAATATGTATGTACTTTTAAATGATCCTGAACTTTGCAGACAATTTGTCTGCTGAGGTTTGGACAGCCACCAAAGTCGCAAAACTGATTTTGAAAAATTAAACGGCATTCGCTTCGATAATTAAAAATCTAGGGGCGATATTTTTTAGTTTTTTTTTATCTGTCTTAACAAAAAAGTTATGGCCAAAAATCACAAAAAACACCAAAAAATTAATTTAAAAATTTTTGGACTTTCGTCACCACTGTAATAATGGACCCATTTTCATAAAATAAACGCCATTCGCTTCGTTAAATAAAAATCTAGGGGCTATATTTTTTAGTCTTTTTTTATTTGTCTTAACAAAAAAGTTATGGCCAAAAAATGAAAAAAACATCAAAAAAATTATTAATTCAAATTTTGGACTTTCGTCACCACTGTAATAATGGACACATTTTGGCCATTACTTTTTTGTTAAGACAAATAAAAAAAAAAAAAATATCGCCCCTAGATTTTGATTAATCGAAGCGATTTCCATTCTGTAGGTCTGGTTGCATCCAAATATATTCGGGATTTGGGAAAGATACCTGCGGACCAAAAGTCTCGAAATAAGTTTTGATTTTCAGATATGAGTTCACAGTGAACAGGTCTAAACAAAATTAAAATTTAGTTTTTTACTTGCGATATAGGTACTATATATCATTACTTGCGATATAGGTACTATATATCAAGTTATGCATTCGTACAAAAAAAAAAAGTTGAGATAACATTTTTCCATGACATTACGATGGTAGACAATGCCAAAAAAGTGGGTCCCGGAAGTCCGTCAGTCTGTCTGTCTGTCTGTATAAGGAGCTACAGCCTAAACGGATGGACCGATTAATGTCAAACTTGGTATGTAGCGTTATTTGGCGACTCTCCAGAGGGGTTTTTGGAATTAATTTTTTTGGACCAAAAATAACGGTACTTGTCATATACCGATTTTAGTAAAATTGAAATATATCGAAAACGGCTCTAACGATTTTGTTTAAAAAATTCAAATGCTAGTTTTAAGCTAAAGTCTATCTTTCAATAGAAAAATTTTTTTTTGAAAATCATTATTAACGGTACCTGCCATAGAACCGTTTTTTTCAAATCCGATTATCTCCGAAACTGCTTATTCGATTTCAACGAAACTTTTTGTGAAGAAGCATTTATATAATTTAAATATAAGCCAAAAATAAAATTTTGAAAAAAATAATTTTTGGATTTTTAAAAAAAATTTGAAAATTTTGTTTTGAAAAATCAAATTTTCGAAAACGGGACATTGAACTTTTTTGAAATTTTGTTTTTAGATGTTGATTAGTGATTTCTACCAAATGACACCATACTAATTTTATTTTAAAACTTTTTTTCCAAAAAAATATTTATAAAAAATTAGTTTTTTAAAAAACGGCTCTAACGATTTTGAAAATTTTTTTTCTAAAAATGCATGTTAATATATCAATCAAAACTGCATACTTGTTTTGGAGGGCAATTTAATTTCAGATTTTATTTTATTTTTTTTTTTTTTCAAAACGAATTTTGTTTTTTTTTTCCAAATTTCTATATAAAAAGTCTTAAAAATTTAAGCAACTTTAACTCTAAGAGCAAGTTCGTGCGACCCAGTCGTGCATTTTATTTTTTCAAATTTTCGAAAAAAAAAAATCAAGGGGTACCTACCTTGCCGAAAAAAAATTACATTTAACATCGAGTTAGATATCAAAAGAAAGATCTCCTCAAGCTTTATTCATAGCTGAAAGCCAAAAATGTCTTCAACGCCTTAGCTCGCAGTTATCTGCCTTCCTTGTTTGGGTTCCAATTACTCAGAAACCAGACCTCTTCGAAAGTCTGAAAAAAAATGAAATTTTATTAATGGGCACCCAAAATTTTTTTTCTGGTTGCATTAAGGCAGAAAAAGGCCTCGAAACAAGTTTTAGTTTACAGATATGTGTTCACAGTCAACAGGACAATACAGAAGCTAAGGGGTAGTTTTTGACGAAAAAAATGCATTTTCGACAATTTCGTTCCAAATTCATAGAGTGAGATATGAATAGCTAATACCTACCTTGGCTGTCACAATGGCTGCCGAAAATTGTACCATAATTTCTTCTCGCAACTTTTTCTTACCCTATATTAAAAATGGACTTAGAGAGTTGCAACTGTACTATTTTTTAACTTGAAAGTTCATATCTATCTTTGGATATGGGATGTGAATATAAAAAAGTAAAAATTTTCAAATAAAGAGATACACGCACAATGAAGCACACACATAAACAACAAAGAAAAAAAACAAAGACAGAAAAAGAAAGAGGAACTTATAATCACACTTCATGTTTACACATTTACCTATATTTTTTTTTTTTTTGTTTTACTGCTTGTTTGAATGAAATATATGTATAATAGCTGTAGAATCGCGGAAAACCAGCAGCGCTTCCGGCGGATACGAAAACCATTTTCTCTTCTCTTCTAGTATACAACATCTTCTTCTTTTTCTGTGTGTGTCGGTTCGGTACCTAGCTATAGGTAGATTTGTTCTTTCTTCTTCTTCTTCGAAAGCAAAGCGAGCGCGCTTTATGGCCTCACGTTATGCTCCAGGATGATTACATCCGGAGCAAGAACTTTTCTCATTAAATAACTATTCACAAGATGAGGAAAAGTTCTGTCTTGGAATAAAAGTCAACCCCATAGTATCGACCGTTCTCTTCCGCCAAATAATAGACACGTCTCACGATTAATAATAATACCTTCCCCCGCATAACTTTCCATCCCCTCCCCCCCCCTCCCCTGCTTTACCCGCATAATAGTTCTGTCGCATTTTGTAGATTTGCAGATTTGCTCGCGTGTACGCTAAAAATTCAATGGATGGAATTTTCAACTAATAATAATTCTATCAACGAAGTTTGTCTTTTTTTTTCCAAGGAGCAGCTTTTGTTGTCTTTGTTGTTGTTGTTATTGTTATATTGCTGTTTACGTTCCAGGGCGTTGCTAATTTAAATCTCCCATAGGCAGTCTTTATGGCTTTTGAATTTCTATGTGAGTGTGTGTGTGTTTGTGATTTGAAAGGAATCCATTGAAAATTTGGTTTGAATAAAATCTACCTATACAACTTTCATACAATTTATTTTTGTTCCCTTTCTCTGTTTTTCTTTATATATCAACATTTTTATATCCTTGCTGTGATGTTGATGTGATGATGATGTTGATGGGGGGGAAAAAGAGAACCTGTTGAGCTTCTTCATCTTTTTTTTTTTTAGACTTTTATGCAACAGGTGTGTACTCTGCATTGAACAAGAACATGCTTTCTGACAGCAACTGCTCATTGTACGTTAAGTGTACACTTCTTACCTTTTCAAAACAAGCATAAAGGAAGAACGAATCCCATTCAGGTGGATACAAAAACTGCAAAAGAGGCTACATTAGTGTATGGTCGTGTTGCGTTGAAACGTTAATGTTTATAAAAAAAAAAATACACAAAAAAAACGTTAAGAAGTAGTTTGGGGGAAAGAGAGTAGGTATCTATCTACCCTTTTATGATGTGTCTATTTATTTTAATATACAAAATGGTATGTTATGCTTGAAAGCATTGGATTAAGGGATTTTTGTTTTTATACGGGACGATGATGATGACGACGTACGATACATGGAAAAATATTGAAATAAGAACATCACACAAAATTTAGCGTATATCTTTTCGCTAAGTAAATATGTCTTTACAATTTTTAATATTTGCTTTTCTAGGTAGGAACATTAAGTGATTACTTGGATGGAAGATAGCTAAGGGAAGTACACACAAAGTTATACATAATTCAGAATGTGTACCTACTGGTTTTTGAACATTAAAAATGAAGCTAATAAGCGGATCAAAAATTGTGTCCTTATTACAAAAGTTCCTACTAGCACATTCTTTTCTTGTACCTTTTTTCTTGACATGAAATATTCATTGATTTAAAATTGAAGATGAAGAATGTGCGAGTTGATATTTTCAAAAAAAAAAAACTGCGTTCCTGCTCAGCGTTAAATTTTTGTTATAAAAGCCTCTTGAAAACCACTACATTTATTCGTAAAGTAAGGAAAACATTTGAAATCATAATGAGGTTCTGATTGGGAATTGGGAAAAAAAATTAAGTTGAGAAAAGCCAACATTTCAAATAATGTCAACTTAATCCTGGAGTTCGAATCCCAGTCCCTAGTATGTGCATTTATTTTTTTTTTCTTTAATTTTTTCTTTTATTTTCAAATCATTTTTAACGCGATAATATGTTTTCCTATGACGTTATGACAAAATTTGAAAGCGATTGGTAAAGAACTTTTCAAGATTTGCTATTAAAAGCAAATAAACATGAGATACCTATACCAAACACGTTGATTTCAACTTAAGATTTCTCAAAGAAGAAAACAGATATTTAAAAGATTTAAACGGATTTAGAAAGACAAGATTTTATTCTTTTATAAACCGTTACAAATTTATTTATAACAAATAACCAAACATTAAGAAATAACCTCGAAAACTGGTTAAAAAAAAACCGGCATTTTCGATTTTCTTACGGGGTTATCTCAAAAACGTAATGTGATAGAATTTTGTTGACTTCGGATTCGAGCTCAGCACACCAAAATCCTATAGAAAAGTATACCTTGGTTTCTGTAACAAAAAAAAAGTATTTATTTTTTTCATTAGAGTTACTTAAACGTTTATGTACAAAAAAAATTCACTTTCACTTAGGAGAGAGTCAGAAACCAATAAAACGGTTTCATAGCAAGTACCCTTAATAACAGACCCAGAAAAAATATATAATTTATAATCTTAAAACAACAACAACATCTTGAAGGTGCTACCAATAAGTTTTTATGGCTAGAGTTACAGCACTGTTTCACGGATGCAAATCCAATCATCAGACTTCTTTATTCCATTTATATGTGGTACTTATGTCCATTTTCATAAACAAACACTAAAAGCACTTTTATGAAAAATCTTTATAAATTTTATCAGGCCCTTAAAACTTTTTGATTTCACCAATCTGTAAAAGGGAAATTTTAGGGAATTTTTTGTTAAAATCCCTAAAAAAATAAATTGGTTTTTTTCTATCTAACAAAAAAAAATTTAACAAATTGTGTTTCTCATTCTCTTAATTTAATAATGAATGCTGAAAACAAAAAGAAATGATGGTCACACAAAAACTCAACAACTGATCCACAGCTGCTTTTGGAAAGTCGAAACATAATTTTTTGTAGCTACATCTTCATAATAACAGAATGGATTCCTGTGAACCGGGAATACACTTTCACGGCATATTACTTTGTATTTTACAAACCGTTAAAATATTATTGAAAACAGTTATACAAAGTCGAAATTTGTTTCTTTTATTTTGTATCTCCAAAAATTAAAAATCAAAATGTTACAAAACGAAAATATTATATAATATATTATATTCACTTCTTTAAGTCAATTTCCTTTCTACAAAAAAAAAAAAAACGAATTACAATCAATCTGAATGCGTTTTACGTGTTTCCAGCATTTTTTTTTTAAAGGAATTCGATATTATTGAGTGGATCTGATCATCTGATGACACTTTTTAAATTTATTGAACCAAAAATGGGCATTTAGCTTACAAGGTTGTTTAAAAGCTAGTTAATTCTAAAAGTGCTTGTTGAAAGCAAACAATCCCATTTTAAGGTTTAAAAGCCTGTAAAATTTTTAAAAGTCCTTCGTGAAATCGGCCATTAGTTTTGTAATTTTTCATTTTATTCGAAAAAATATAGTTCAAATATTGGTTTCGTGTCAAAAAAAAATTTCGAGACTTTAATCAATATTAACATTACGATAATGGAAAAGTCTAAAAAGTAGTTTTCGTCCGTCGGCGTCGGCGTCGATCTGTGCGTCGTCACTTTCATTTGTACCTACATGAAGGTGCACCTGCAGCTTTAACGAGTGGACGGACTTTAGTTCCCAAGGTTTGTTTTTGTTTTTAAATTTTTTTAATAACTATCTCATTTAAAAAGTGCAATATTTTCAAAAACGGCTCTAACAATTTTTATAAAACTTGGTGTACCTACATAGTAAATAATCTAAGCTATTCTAATCAAACTGCTTGTAAAACTATACAATACGCCCCACTTTTTTTGAATCTTCAATAAAACAAAAAAAAAAATAAAAAAAATTAATAGTTTTTTTGGTAAATATAAAAAGTATAGTCTTTTTTCTTACTTTTGGCATATTCATATGTACTAAAGTATGTTAGCATATATTATATACAAATCGTTTAAAAAAAGTTCAAGTGGGGCGTTTTGTAACTCATTTGCTGGCTGGGTAAAACGCCCCACACAAGTGACAAAACGCCCCTAAGGAAAAAGTAGGTACAAATGTATTAAATTAGAAAAATTAAATTATTTGATTTTGGAATATCGAATTTTGCGATGCTTTGCGGCCGCAAATTTTGCAATCTGGTATGTATACATGGTAAAAAAAAACTCGTGCAACGCAATATGGCAATATATGCACTTAAAACTAAACTTCTTTAAAAACGGTCCTGTAATAATTTTCGTTTGTGACCATAATGGCCGCAGTGTCGTCCTTTTGTAATTTAATGCAATTCTTAAGCATATAGCAAACAAAAAAAAAGGTTGATAAGTATTTTACTTCATACTTTACTGGGGCGTATTACACTCACTGTACTGGGGTGTTTTGTAAATTTCGAAGTGCAATACGCGCATGCAAAAATATAGGAACCCAAACTGATTTCAAGGAATTACCAAAAAAGAACTAAGAAGACAATTTTTTGAACTTTCTAAATATATATGTGCCCATGATTATGAAAGTGGACTAAGTCACTTTTTGCATTGTTTGAAGAAAAACTAGCATAATAATCTTCTTGTAACGATTTAATTATATTTCTTTTATGAAATCACTAGAGGAGCAATAAAGAAGTTTATTAACTGCAATTTCGCTTTCAAATAAACTTTACCCCTTAAATAACAATAATTTTTAGGCCATTTTTAGGGGTGACTTAGTCCACTTTCATAATTAAGGGCACATATATCAATTTGATATGGTCTTTATACTTTCTGAAAAAATGAAATTTTGTCTGCGCTCTCCGCAATATGCCAAATTTTTGTTTTGCAGTTTTTTTCTTTTCAGGGCACACAGAATACTACAACTCAATAACACAATTGACGAGCAACTTAAATTAGTTTGAACAGTTTTTGTTTTGTTTGCTTAACAACACCGGTGTGCGTACGAAACTGGTGGGGCGTTTTGTAAACTGGGGCGTATTGTATAGTTTTACCCTATACAATTTTGACTATTATATTTGACCATTACAAAAAAAAAAAGTGCTCAGCTTTATTCTAGAGTTTTTAAGGTGTATCTTGATAAAAAAAACTTTGAGTCTCAAGATTTCTTACTCCACTACTGTCTGGAAAACCTTTAATATCATTAAATTACAAATCAGATAATAAAATCAATTACAAGACGTCTCTTATAATATTACACAAAGAATCCTCTTAGCCCAAACCATCATCATCATTATTACAATCCTCAGCTACAAAACAGGACTCAATTTCAGATGAAAATCCACTCTTGAAATATTCTGTTTGTATAAAAGTACGACATCGTGCAACACAGTATAGAAATTATTTCAGCGTATATTCAAGAAAATTATATAAACGAGTAGTTGAGGGCTGTGGTGGTAGTGTCTGCATGGGGGCGTGATGTGCTGCATAAAAAAATGCTATTAGACCAAATGGCACCATCCAAAAAATGCACGAAGAGAATTCAGTTAGTATGCTTTCTCTTTTGTTGGAGGATTCGACAAACAAAAAGGGGTAAATTTTGGAAAATGCATTTGCGTTTGAGCTTGTTCTTTTCTTTCATTTTTTTATTTGTTTTGTTTCTGTTTAAATTCTTTCAATTATAGGTATTTTCAAAAAAAACTCTTATCTTACTTTTCTTTCGAATAAAAAACAATACAAAATTAAATTTCATGAAATTTATTAATTTTTCACTTCACATACCATGTTCACTTTGTTCGTAAATTATTATCTAACTTTGGGTAACACGAATTTTTCAAGTCTAATTGGGCATTTTTTAAAGATTATAATTTAAATTGAATCCGAATAAAAGAATTGAAAATTTTGTCTCATGCCCATTAATTTTTTGTCTCATCATAGGACATTTTTTTTTTAACATGTCCCATGGGGGGATTATTGTACCTTCCATAGGAGATATTTAACCCATCGCATTTTTGTCCCAAAGGGCATTTTTGTCCCATGGTTCATTTTTTGTACCATTGGGCATTTTTTTCCAATAGGGTATTTTTAAGATTATATTTCTTGTCTTATTCTGCGGCATTTAATTTTCTACATGTTTCATTGGGGGATTTATGTAAAGATTTTGGTTTAGGGAATTTTTTGTCTAATGGCACATTTTTTACAATATTGCATTTTTTGTTTCATTCAGCATTTTTTGTAACGTGGGGCATTTTTTTTCCATGGGATCTCTTTTTGTCCCATAGGGCATTTTTTTTCCAATGGGGGTATTTTTATGATTATAATAAAAATGAAGACATTTTCAATAGGTAATTTTTTTTCATGTGGAATTTTTGTCCCATTGGGGAATTTTCGACTCATGTCCTCTGGCACGTTTTTTGTTCAATGGCGCATTTCTGTCTGCCCCATTTGGTATTTCTTGTCCCGCGGGGATTTTTAATTTTCTCAAAAAATTCGTAGCATTTTTACTCAACAACGGTAAGGCCAAAAGGAGGATTATAATGTAAGACCGTTCATATGTTCCATCATATCTTCCAATATTCTAGTCGACATTTAACAAATGAGGTACCGTTCGATGCGTCTTGCTTGTCCGATAAATATAAGCTATAAATAAATTGTTTGTTTTGTAAAACTCAATCTCGTGATCCTATAATGTTTTTATTTTTATAAACTTTCATTCCATAACCCTTTAATAGTAGAGTAACTAAAGAAAATTATTAAGGAACCCGGCCGAACAGCTCTGATTTTGACGATTTTTTTTTCAAACGTAGGTAATTAAAAATACTTTAAAGTCTATAGATTAAAAATTGTCGGTGTTGCCGTATTGTTTTTTAAAATTAAAATTAAATTTTTTTTTAACAAAACCATTTTTTTTTGCTTAAATTTCATAAAACAAATGATAGCAAAAGATTCTCTAGGTAATTTAAGGAATATATATAAAAGGCAGTAAGGGACAATCTTCCATCGTTTAAGCGATAAATGTAATTTTCTAACATTCTGACCTCAAGCAAAAAAAAAAAAAAAAATATTTTGAAAACAACGGCAACACCTACAATATTTTAAAATACATTTTTAAAAAGCCAGAAGCTCATTCTTATCTCTTAAATTTAAATCCACTAAATTTAATCAAGACTTTTTGAAAAAATGGTCCTCAAACTCAGAATTAAAAAAAAATTATATTAGAAAAATTTAAAATGACTTTTTTCCAAACTTTTTCTACTAAAATATGAATTTATTTAAAAAAAAAATTTGGCCATAAATATTATCAGTTGAATTTCGAAGCAAAAAAGGTAAAATATATCACACTTTTGAAAAAAAATGAAAAATTACTTCAATTTCAATGGTTTTTTTTTTATTAAAACTGAATTTTTGCATTGAAATAATTAATTTTCTCAAAGACTGTGGTAAATAGGAACTTTAAATATATATAAAACTATTCAACACTAAGGGTTATTAAATTAATAAAAAATAATCTTATGCTTAGATGTTGAACTTTAAAAAAAAAATAAGTTACATTTTTTTTTTTTCAAAACTTTTATTAAAAAAAGTTCTTCGAAAATGAAATACTTTTTAATTTTTTTCATAAACCGTAATACATATTGACATTTCCTTTTATAATTTGAAATCATAATAAATGCGGCCAAAAAAATTTGAAAATAAATGCATTTTATATTATGACCAAGTTTAAAAAACGACATGTTAAAATTTTTTAAATATTTTTTTTTTCAAAAATCTGAGTTCAATTACCATTCTTTCAAAAGCCGTTCATTCAATTAACTTAATTTTAATTTTACATATATGACTAAGCTTCTAGCTTTTAAACAATGTATATTTGAATATTGAAGGTGTTGCCGTTGTGTTCAAATATTTTTTTTGTGTTTGAAGTCAATTAATAAGAAAATTGCATCTATCGCTTGTAGTATGGAAGATTGTCCCTCACTCCCATATATTTTTTTTCCTTGAATTTCCTAGACAATCTTTTGGCATCAATTAATTTATGAAATTTAAGAAAAACTTTTGAAAAAAATTTGTTTTTGTTCACAAAAATCTTCAATTAAATTTAAAAAATCAAAACGGCAACACCGGCAATTTTTAATCTATAGACTTTAAAGTATTTTTAATTACCAACGTTTGAAAAAAAAGATCATCAAAATCTAAGCTGTTCGGCCGGGTTCCCTAATATTGCCAATTTTTGAGCTTTAGTTACTCCACTATAATATTGATGTTAGATTTCAGTTAAACCTTATGTGTGAAAAAATGTTTTAAACAAATTTAATGTACATACCAATAAAATTCCGTGTTTACATAAAAAATAAAATTTCTCACTACAAAGAGCCTTATGGTTTAAAGAAATAAATCTTAAAAGTCAGTCATAAAATAAGCCCTTATTACATAAGTACACACAGTCGTATAGTCACCAAGTCACTTTTCTTTTACAAGAAATAAACTCAGGTAGGTTATACGAGAGTATAGAGTAAAGGTATAAGGTAGGCACTCATATCATCATCAAAAGAACACTTATTTGTATAAGGACTCTAGAGACGATGAGTTAATTTAAATATACCTACATAAACCCACCCTATAATGCTCATATAATACGATACCCCACATCATCATCAAACTATGCTGCTAACTTTCATGCCAACATCATGGCATCCTACTACCATGTACTAATTTCTATAGGCTGTTCCTATAAGTGTTTTTAAAGAGCGTTGTGTGTATAGAAAAAGGAACAAGGCGCACCTATTACAGACTTTGGCAAATATTGAAGAATGTGTCTTTAATATTCTTGGTTTTTGGTTAACTAGATGTAGCTAGTAGGTGCAAAAGTGATGATGTGTATATGTATATTCGAAGTTAAACGAAATATTTTAGTTTGACAAAACTTTTATCTCACTTTATGGTATGAAATTTTACTCTAACACGTTAGTGGTGGTAGGAATTTTCTATATATATGGTTTTTGGTGGTTATGGGTCCATGGAGTTTGTAATTTTGTTCGAAAATTCTCAAGATACACAACGTTCAAAAACTTTGTGTCACTAACTTTTCATCAAACAAATAAACCAGATATATCGTTAAAATATTCCACACTGATGAAAATAGTGAGGTGTAAATATGTGTGTTTTCTCAGAGAAAATGTAAGACGATGTATACCAACACGTATTTGATGGATGGGTGCTAACTTTGAAAAGGTACTCTACTTTGTGTTTATTAAAAGTTCGTAGAACTTCTTCTTAGAAATGATTGATTTTATGACTTTTCAAAATAATGTATGTTAGTTAAATAAGCTGTGAGTGTATCTGAGAGAAAAAAAAAAACAAAATTGTAACAGCACGTATTTATTAGATAATATAATCCATTTTAGCCCCGGAGAATTCTTATTATCGAGAAATCAAAAGCCATCAGAGGAACTCAACGGGATGCCCTTTATTCAAAATTATAGTTTAAATTCAAAAATTCGTTAAAATTGACTTGAGCTTAACTTATTTCTAATAAGATACATTGATTGATATACAATTTGTTGGCATATATGAGGCCTAACCTTATACAATGGATAAAAGATAAAATTATATATAAATATAGTACATGAATAGGCTTAATTTTACAAGTCTGCTGACTAGGTTATCCTCGGGGTGTTCCGTCCCGGTTGTCCAGGCATTTCAAAATGACCCACGTGGGGCATTTCAAAATGACCCACGTGGGGCATTTCCAAATGACCCAAGTGGGGCATTTCCAAATGACCCACGTGGGGCATTTCAAAATGACCCACGTGGGGCATTTCAAAATGATCCACGTGGGGCATTTCCAAATGAACCACGTGGGACATTTCAAAATGACCCACGTGGGGATTTCTAAATGGGAAATGGAAATGGGCATTTCCAAATGACCCACGTGGGGCATTTCCAAATGACCCACGTGGGGCATTTCAAAATGACCCACGTGGGGCATTTCAAAATGACCCACGTGGGGCATTTCCAAATGACCCACGTGGGGCATTTCCAAATGACCCACGTGGGGCATTTCCAAATGACCCACGAGGGGCATTTCAAAATGACCCACGTGGGGCATTTCAAAATGACTCACGTGGGGCATTTCCAAATGACCCACGTGGGGCATTTCCAAATGACCCACGTGGGGCATTTCAAAATGACCCACGTGGGGCATTTCCAAATGACCCACGTGGGGCATTTCAAAATGACCCACGTGGGGCATTTCCAAATGACCCACGTGGGGCATTTCCAAATGACCCACGTGGACCATTTCAAAATGACCCACGTGGGGCATTTCAAAATGACCCACGTGGGGCATTTCAAAATGACCCACGTGGGGCATTTCAAAATGACCCACGTGGAGCATTTCCAAATGACCCAAGTGGGGCATTTCCAAATGACCCACGTGGGGCATTTCAAAATGATCCACGTGGGGCATTTCCAAATGAACCAAGTGGGACATTTCAAAATGACCCACGTGGGGATTTCTAAATGGGAAATGGAAATGGGCATTTCCAAATGACCCACGTGGGGCATTTCCAAATGACCCACGTGGGGCATTTCCAAATGACCCACGTGGGGCATTTCCAAATGACCCACGTGGGGCATTTCAAAATGACCCACGTGGGGCATTTCCAAATGACCGACGTGGGGCATTTCAAAATGACCCACGTAGGGCATTTCAAAATGACCCACGTGGGGCATTTCCAAATGACCCACATGGGGCATTTCCAAATGACCCACGTGGGGCATTTCCAAATGACCCACGTGGGGCATTTCCAAATGACCCACGTGGGGCATTTCAACATGACCCACGTGGGGCATTTCAAAATGACCCACGTGGGGCATTTCAAAATGACAAACGTGGAGCATTTCCAAATGACCCAAGTGGGGCATTTCCAAATGACCCACGTGGGGCATTTCCAAATGACCCACGTGGACCATTTCAAAATGACCCACGTGGGGCATTTCAAAATGACCCACGTGGGGCATTTCAAAATGACCCACGTGGAGCATTTCCAAATGACCCAAGTGGGGCATTTCCAAATGACCCACGTGGGGCATTTCAAAATGACCCACGTGGGGCATTTCAAAATGACCCACGTGGGGCATTTCAAAATGACCCACGTGGGGCATTTCAAAATGACCCACGTGGAGCATTTCCAAATGACCCAAGTGGGGCATTTCCAAATGACCCACGTGGGGCATTTCCAAATGACCCACGTGGACCATTTCAAAATGACCCACGTGGGGCATTTCAAAATGACCCACGTGGGGCATTTCAAAATGACCCACGTGGAGCATTTCCAAATGACCCAAGTGGGGCATTTCCAAATGACCCACGAGGGGCATTTCAAAATGACCCACGTGGGGCATTTCAAAAAGACCCACGTGGGGCATTTCCAAATGACCCACGTGGGGCATTTCCAAATGACCCACGTGGGGCATTTCAAAATGACCCACGTGGGGCATTTCCAAATGACCCACGTGGGGCATTTCAAAATGACCCACGTGGGGCATTTCCAAATGACCCACGTGGGGCATTTCCAAATGACCCACGTGGACCATTTCAAAATGACCCACGTGGGGCATTTCAAAATGACCCACGTGGGGCATTTCAAAATGACCCACGTGGGGCATTTCAAAATGACCCACGTGGGGCATTTCCAAATGACCCAAGTGGGGCATTTCCAAATGACCCACGTGGGGCATTTCAAAATGACCCACGTGGGGCATTTCCAAATGACCCACGTGGGGCATTTCCAAATGACCCACGTGGGGCATTTCAAAATGACCCACGTGGGGCATTTCCAAATGACCCACGTGGGGCATTTCAAAATGACCCACGTGGGGCATTTCCAAATGACCCACGTGGGGCATTTCCAAATGACCCACGTGGGGCATTTCAAAATGACCCACGTAGGGCATTTCAAAATGACCCACGTGGGGCATTTCCAAATGAGCCACATGGGGCATTTCCAAATGACCCACGTGGGGCATTTCAAAATGACCCACGTGGGGCATTTCCAAATGACCCACGTGGGGCATTTCAAAATGACCCACGTGGGGCATTTCAAAATGACCCACGTGGGGCATTCCCAAATGACCCACGTGGGGCATTTCAAAATGACCCACGTGGGGCATTTGCAAATGACCCACATGGGGCATTTCCAAATGACCCACGTGGGGCATTTCCAAATGACCCACGTGGGGCATTTCCAAATGACCCACGTGGGGCATTTCCAAATGACCCACGTGGGGCATTTCAAAATGACCCACGTGGGGCATTTCCAAATGACCCACGTGGGGCATTTCCAAATGACCCACGTGGGGCATTTCAAAATGACCCACGTGGGGCATTTCCAAATGACCCACGTGGGGCATTTCCAAATGACCCACGTGGGGCATTTCCAAATGACCCACGTGGGGCATTTCCAAATGACCCACGTGGGGCATTTCCAAATGACCCACGTGTGGCATTTCCAAATGACCCACGTGGGGCATTTCAAAATGACAAACGTGGGGCATTTCCAAATGACCCACGTGGGGCATTTCCAAATGACCCACGTGGGGCATTTCAAAATGACCCACGTGGGGCATTTCAAAATGACCCACGTGGGGCATTTCCAAATGACCCACGTGGGGCATTTCAAAATGACCCACTTGGGTCATTTCAAAATGACCCACGTGGGGCATTTCAAAATGACCCACGTGGGGCATTTCAAAATGACCCACGTGGGGCATTTCAAAATGACCCACGTGGGGCATTTCAAAATGACCCACGTGGGGCATTCCCAAATGACCCACGTGGGGCATTTCAAAATGACCCACGTGGGGCATTTCCAAATGACCCACGTGGGGCATTTCAAAATGACCCACGTGGGGCATTTCCAAATGACCCACGTGGGGCATTTCAAAATGACCCACGTGGGGCATTTCAAAATGACTCACGTGGGGCATTTCCAAATGACCCACGTGGGGCATTTCAAAATGACCCACGTGGGGCATTTCAAAATGACCCACGTGGGGCATTTCCAAATGACCCACGTGGGGCATTTCAAAATGACCCACGTGGGGCATTTCCAAATGACCCACGTGGGGCATTTCCAAATGACCCACGTGAGGCATTTCAAAATGACCCACGTGGGGCATTTCAAAATGACCCACGTGGGGCATTTCAAAATGACTCACGTGGGGCATTCCCAAATGACCCACGTGGGGCATTTCAAAATGACGTGGGGCATTTCAAAATGACCCACGTGGGGCATTTCAAAATGACCCACGTGTTGCATTTCAAAATGACCCACGTGGGGCATTTCAAAATGACCCACGTGTTGCATTTCAAAATGACCCACGTGGGGCATTTCCAAATGATTCACGTGGGGCATTTCAAAATGACCCACGTGGGGCATTTCCAAATGACCCACGTGGGGCATTTCCAAATGACCCACGTGGGGCATTTCAAAATGACCCACGTGGGGCTTTTCCAAATGACCCACGTGGGGCATTTCCAAATGACCCACGTGGGGCATTCCCAAATGACCCACGTGGGGCATTTCCAAATGACCCACGTGGGGCATTTCCAAATGACCCACGTGGGGCTTTTCCAAATGACCCACGTGGGGCATTTCCAAATGACCCACGTGGGGCATTTCCAAATGACCCACGTGGGGCATTTCAAAATGACCCACGTGGGGCATTTCCAAATGACCCACGTGGGGCATTTCCAAATGACCCACGTGGGGCATTTCCAAGTGACCCACGTGGGGCATTTCCAAATGACCCACGTGGGGCATTTCAAAATGACCCACGTGGGGCATTTCCAAATGACCCACGTGGGGCATATCCAAATGACCCACGTGGGGCATTTCCAAATGACCCACTTGGGGCATTTCAAAATGACCCACGTGGGGCATTTCAAAATGACCCACGTGATGCATTTCAAAATGACCCACGTGGGGCATTTCAAAATGACCCACGTGGAGCATTTCAAAATGACCCACGTGGGGCATTTCCAAATGACCCACTTGGGGCATTTCAAAATGACCCACGTGGGGCATTTCAAAATGACCCACGTGGGGCATTTCCAAATGACCCACGTGGGGCATTTCCAAATGACCCACGTGGGGCATTTCCAAATGACCCACTTGGGGCATTTCAAAATGACCCACGTGGGGCATTTCAAAATGACCCACGTGGGGCATTTCAAAATGACCCACGTGGGGCATTTCAAAATGACCCACGTGGGGCATTTCAAAATGACCCACGTGGGGCATTTCCAAATGACCCACGTGGGGCATTTCCAAATGACCCACGTGGGGCATTTCCAAATGACCCACGTGGGGCATTTCCAAATGACCCACGTGGGGCATTTCAAAATGACCCACGTGGGGCATTTCCAAATGACCCACGTGGGGCATTTCAAAATTACCCACGTGGGGCATTTCAAAATGACCCCCGTGGGGCATTTCCAAATGACCCACGTTAGGCATTTCAAAATGACCCACGTGGGGCATTTCAAAATGACCCACGTGGGGCATTTCAAAATGACCCACGTGGGGCATTTCAAAATGAATTACGTGGGGCATTTCCAAATGACCCACGTGGGGCATTTCCAAATGACCCACGTGGGGCATTTCAAAATGACCCACGTGGGGCATTTTCTGCGGCTGATATTATTATTAAAACTCACAGATGCACAAGATTTTTATGTTGTTTGTTCGGACTCAATAGGTAAGCGTTTCATTGGAGATTGGTTCTTAAATTTTCCAAAGTCACTCAATATATTGACTTGTTCAATTGTTCATCACTTTGAAATTTTTGAATGAAAGGTTAAGCCAAATTAGTCATCAGATATTGGACTCAAATGCTCAACTTCTGATCTCATGTAAAAGAACAAAATATGTGTTAAAGTTGGTTTAAATTTAAAACTGCTCTCTTTTAATTCTATATTCGTTTGTCTCTTGACGTTTACATTTTCAATACAATTAGTCTATTGAATAGACCCTTTTGGATGGAACAAATTCGTTCAAGAGTTTTTATTGGCGATTATGATTCCTTGGCATACAAGAATACTCCAGCCAAAAGTGCTACTAAATCCATTGGTGCATTTCTGAGAAAACGGCAACACTGGTCGGTTTTCAGTTTTTTTGATTTAACTCGAAAACCAAGCCTGACTTTGAAATGGTTCAAAGACACTTTTCATAGCAAATTAAATTTTCTGTCAAGTTAAGATGGTTAAAAAATTTTAAAAATTATTTTTGTCTAAAATTCTAACCTAAAATCAAAGAAAAAAAAGTTAAAAAATTGACAATTTTATTTTTTTTTACTAAATCAAGGGGCATTTTGTGTATGTAGCCGGGACGTCCAAACTTTGTACTAATGAAATAAAGTAGAGGTAAAATCCTTTGATAATATGCAATTTTTAATTTTTTTTGTCAAGAAACAACTTAAATGTACCTATTCAAAAATTAGCACTTTTTCTAAATTTTTGACTTTTTTAGTTAAAAGCAAGTTTTTAAAACTCGATAAAATCGTATTAATTGGTAACTTTTAGACTTTTAAAGTAAACATACTTCGAGGGATTGATTTAATATAAACTAAATATGACAAACAAAAAAATTTATTTGCATCCTTATGGCCTTTTGTGCAATTTTGTGTATGTGCATTTTTATAAATTCGGGTCGAATGGATGGACGGAGAGCCATTAGCTTTGGTCTATTGCATAGAAGAACATTTAAAACCAACTCTTTTACTGTTTTCAATGGCCTGAAAAACAATTCTTGTAAAATCCGCGACCAACGAAAAGTTTCTCTTGAAAAACGAAAAAAATACTCTAATGAGTTTGAAACAAAATAGCTCAGGGAAATTAGTAAATCAAATTGCACTTTTCGCGGGACAAATTTTTTTCATGGAACGTATTTAGGTGAATGTCCTTATCGTAAAAGTGAATTTTTTGGGATGATAAGATATCGGGAACAGCCGCCATCTTGGAAAAGAGGTCGGTGCCGTTTTTATTTTATAACTCCATTTTTACTCATTTAAACCAAAAATGTCCGAGGGTAGACTTATTATCAATTAAATTATCTAAAAAATGATATACAAATGAATTCCGTGAGTTAGTTAAATTCAATTTTATAGTCGGTCAAAGTCCGGGTTCTTCTCGCAAGGTTAAGACAATATGACATTTTTTTAAATATCTGAAGAACTTTTGATTTGTTGGGGATTTTCTTAAAGTATGAATTATAGCACTTTGAATTATCTATGAAATGAGTCCTTTATCGTTACTGTAACCAACATAATTTTAAAATTTGTCCCGCGAAAAGTGCAATTTGATTTACTAATTTCCCTGAGCTATTTTGTTTCAAACTCATTAGAGTATTTTTTTCGTTTTTCAAGAGAAACTTTTCGTTGGTCGCGGATTTTACAAGAATTGTTTTTCAGGCCATTGAAAACAGTAAAAGAGTTGGTTTTAAATGTTCTTCTATGCAATAGACCAAAGCTAATGGCTCTCCGTCCATCCATTCGACCCGAATTTATAAAAATGCACATACACAAAATTGCACAAAAGGCCATAAGGATGCAAATAAATTTTTTTGTTTGTCATATTTAGTTTATATTAAATCAATCCCTCGAAGTATGTTTACTTTAAAAGTCTAAAAGTTACCAATTAATACGATTTTATCGAGTTTTAAAAACTTGCTTTTAACTAAAAAAGTCAAAAATTTAGAAAAAGTGCTAATTTTTGAATAGGTACATTTAAGTTGTTTCTTGACAAAAAAAATTAAAAATTGCATATTATCAAAGGATTTTACCTCTACTTTATTTCATTAGTACAAAGTTTGGACGTCCCGGCTACATACACAAAATGCCCCTTGATTTAGTAAAAAAAAATAAAATTGTCAATTTTTTAACTTTTTTTTCTTTGATTTTAGGTTAGAATTTTAGACAAAAATAATTTTTAAAATTTTTTAACCATCTTAACTTGACAGAAAATTTAATTTGCTATGAAAAGTGTCTTTGAACCATTTCAAAGTCAGGCTTGGTTTTCGAGTTAAATCAAAAAAACTGAAAACCGACCAGTGTTGCCGTTTTCTCAGAAATGCACCAATGGATTTAGTAGCACTTTTGGCTGGAGTATTCTTGTATGCCAAGGAATCATAATCGCCAATAAAAAGTCTTGAACGAATTTGTTCTATTTTTGCTCTGGAGCTCGGTTCTATTAAATAGACTACAATAAACAAATTTTGAAAAAGTCTCATTTATTTTCATATTCTATGATTCTGTAACACAATGTAAAAAACCATGTATAAAACCATTCTTTAAAACTTAAACTTGTGTTTTTTTTTTTCAAAATTAATTTAAACTTCTGGTTGAAAATTTCATTTTCAAGCCACCTCTTGAGTCTTAACCACATAAACTAGGAAAAAAAAATAACTTTCAAAACCTCAGAATCCATTTATTTACTCAGTTGCACTTCTTGAAGTAACGAAACGCTACAAGAACCTAACAAAAAAAAAAAAAAAAAAGAAATAACCAATGGATTTTGGGCTACAAGATACCGGCTATCACACAGAACAAAGTAAATCGGTTTCCATCCTTACATACAAAATGTTCACATAAATACAATGAAAATATATGTGAATATCCTTCGAACTTCGGCAATGGACATTGTACACAAGTAAATTCAACAATTTACTCCATTCAAAACCAAATCACAAACGCCTCACACTCGGACTTTTTTTGGTCTTGAGGCATCTATTTTCTAACTCCCCTTTTATACATATATAGAAAACCCATCCTTACCACATATGTGTTTTTTTTTTTTATACATATGTGTAGATACATTTTAGTGTGTTGTTTCTAGGGCGAATATTCTTTCGGTTGTTTTTAACATGCTGCTTTGAAAAGTGACCCTTACAAAAATGTGGTCTAATAAATTGTGTGCTCGTCCGACTAGAAATCACCTAGCATCAGTCACAGAGACTTATAGTGGTAAACAAATGCATTTGTCAGTTGAATCGATTTGCAGGTACAACGACTATGGATATGTCTTCCTTTTCATAGTCTTCGTTTCTTCTTGTCCTGATATAGCTTTAGCCTTATAGATAGATAAGCAGAGTCTTCTAGTCGAGTTTGAGGAAACTTTTTCAAAGAGATTTTGTTGGATGGATGAATTGGATGGATAGGTGCTCACAAATCTATTTTGAACCCCAGCAAGGACGAGTTTATTTGCTATGGGGCTGATGCTCTATTCGAGTGCTGTGTCCTGGTTCTGGTTCTGGTGCCATGTTCATAATAGAGATGAACAGATATTCCTTAAAATGACATTGTTTTGTTGAGAACAAAGAGAGAGAGAGAGAAAAACAGATTTAATAGTTGGAAGTGATGGTGAATCTTTAAAAGGAACTTCCAATCTAAGAGTTCTAACAATATAAAGGATAACACAAAAAAAGAAATGTGTGATGCAGATAACTTTGAGAAAAGTTGATTTTGCCAGCAAAAGCAAACAATATTACGTTCATATATGAGGCCAGACAAAATATAGTCTGTTAAAGAATGGAAAGGTACGTGTGTGTTTGGTATGATAATTCTGAAGTAATTAGACTTTTCTGATAGCATCTTTGAAATTTAATGCATTAAAGCTTTGTATAGCTAGCTTTTAGTCCTTTTTTGTTTCGAGATAAATGTATGTAATGTGAATCGGAACTTTAGTAATTATAACTCTATTGAGTGTTGACAAATAAATCTCTTTGAATTTCAATGAAAAACATATAAGAGTTGAATTTTATAGTATTCGCATAGAACAAGTTTGATACTGTGACAATTTTAAAAACACAATGAGACCTATGCAAGGTTTGCAAAAAATTTAATCAACTCCCCTTTGTATTGAGTATAACCTTAGTGAACTGTAAAAATTACAGTAAACCTACATGGAGTTCCAAAACAACGTCGAATTCTCCTTCAACAACTTAAGTTGTTTTGAAAGGTTTAGAACCTTTTTAAATAGTGCAGTACTAGAGCTGTAGCAAATCGTAAGTATTCGTTACTAAAATGCGGTTATTTGCTTCAGTAACGAGTAACGAAACGTTACTTTCTATACAATATCGTTACTCGTATGTTTCGTTAGTGGGTACTGAAGTAGCGAAACATATGTAAGAGTAACGACCCCATTCCAATTTCAATACTAAATCATCCGATACATGAGATACGAAACAACTTGTCGCATTTAGCATCTTGTATCGATATTGTTACCCTAGTCGGAATGCTAACTCCAGATAATTATCTGGAGTTCACTTTTATCTCAATAAAAACAGTATTGCCAAAGTATCGTTGCGTTATCGATAATAATATTTAATCTACTAAAGGCAAGTTGGGGTGAATGAAAACTATTTGTTCCGCATTTGTTGGTAGTAAACGATTACGTTTATCTTCGTAGACTATTCCTGCTTCGAAAAATAGTCTTTCGCTGTAAGCACTTTACTCCAGGAGAAGAAAGGTAGACTTTAGCAAATGTTGTCAAAATATGAAATTTTGTAGTATGTGTTGACCACCACTTGTATGGGTCCGCCGTTCGATCTTGGCGAACAGTCCTCATATATAATTCGATTTAAGATGTCTACCTTTGCAGTAGTAGGTAGTGTGTTCAGACATTTATCTTAAAAGTAGTTCAGTTATTCATCGTTACAATACGATGTTGTTGGGAATTTTTTAAGCCACATCTATTCTTGAGACAAAGTATAAAATTTTTGAAACTACCAACGTGTTTTTCTGAGTGTCCTTGGCCGAATATTCGGTATTCGGTATTCGGCCAAATCAATGTTCGCGGCAACTCTAATATTTATACAGAAATATCAAAAGAGACGTTTTGGTATATTCTATGTGGCCGAAATATACCTACGCCGCAACCAATGTGTTTATGACCTTTCTGTTAATGGTCTTGAAATGTAGCTTAAGAATATACAAAAGTTTTTTGGTTTTTCAAAAAATTTGTTTATTTTCAGTGCAAAATTGAAAATCAATCTCAATAGAAAACAAAATGAAAAATTGTTCGACATGGTTGTATTGAAGTGTTAATATTCCGAAATCTACGCGATGTACTTTTGAAATAAAGGTCTCTAAAGAATTTTGATGAGATTACTGAATGAATATAAACAAAAAATTACCAAAGTTTTGTTGAAAAATTTTGGAAAAAAATCAAAAAAGTTTAAACGTTTGAATAAAAAAAATCGAAAAAAATCAGTATAGCTACAAAAAAAAAAAAAAAAATTGTTTACACCTTTATACCTACCAACTTACGAAAAATATTTAAAATACCAAACATACGAAACGTATCAAATACATGAAATATTAGAAACATACTAAGCATGCGAAAGTAACGAAACATACGAAACACACGAAACATACGAAATATACGAAAAATGCGAAACATACGAAAGTAACGAGTAACGCATCAATAATAGATGCGGGTACTAGTATCAAAAGTAACATATACATGCGGGTACTCATTTTGTTGTTATTTTTACAGCCCTATCCAGTACCAAAGTTGTAGCCCAATCCATGTCAAATTGTGAACGCGAATCATGACAAACTAGCTTTTTTACTGTAGAATAGCTATATGTTTTGCTAAGTATCTCTATTAACAGCAAAAAAAAAAGGTTTGTTTAAAGGAATTATAGCTAAATCCATCAGTCATACTCTTCTCTCAAAGCAGAGTACTAAATTTAAATAATTAACACTCCTGATGTATTTATTAAGTTTTCATTATATCTAATATCTATTCTAAAAAAAACATCATAAAACAGAGATAATTTTATTATCGAATTTGAAAACAAGTGGATTATTATT
Source organism: Episyrphus balteatus (assembly GCF_945859705.1). Classification (NCBI taxonomy): domain Eukaryota; kingdom Metazoa; phylum Arthropoda; class Insecta; order Diptera; family Syrphidae; genus Episyrphus; species Episyrphus balteatus. The sequence goes on from NC_079137.1 coordinate 51,723,587, forward strand.
ATTATTTTTTTTTTTTGTTCACCTTTCCACAGAACAAAAAAGTACTCATACGCCCCCGAGCACACAACATTTTTATTTTTTTTATTTTTCGTTTTTATGCTGAATGAAAATTATAGTAACCACAACTAGGATTTATGTCAACCAATGCAAAACATAATCCACCGCTGGAAAGTGTGAACAAAACAAGATTCTTTTTTTTTTTTGGTATCACAGAGGCTTTGAGCCAAAATATAACAAGCTAATAAATTTCCATGTGAAAAAAAATTTGTGCAGCTAAAAACCTCAAATAGTTTAGTGTGTTTAATAATGTCGCATGGTTTTTCAATTTTTAAGCCAAAAATTTTTCATGAAATTCAAATTATGTTCGCACCCAGGCAAACAAATGTTAACAACTAAAATATTATTTTCAAAAAAAAATAATACATAAATATTTCTGGGAAATAAAAAAAAAAAAAAAAACGTTTGCCAAATTTTTCTGACTCAGTCCCAACCAACAAATGGAGGGGGGTTGCATATGACTGGGCTGAGAGCTGACAGGTATCTTACTCGATTCCCTAGTATAGCATGTAATGTGGTGATGGTTTCGATACATGGCAAATGTAAGGATATATCGCATATAGCGGTACATACATACAAAGTGTTTGCTAGAGTTTTTTTTTGTAAGTTGGTGTTGTGCATTTTGTGTTGTGTGTTGGTGTTAAGAATTTTTCTTTTTTGCATTCCGGTTCCGGGCTTTGTGTTTTTAACCAATTTTTGGTTGGTTTTGTCGTGTTTTTTGCCTTCGTCCTTACTGAAATAAACTGCATTGCAGGCGACATGTGACCATAAATTTCTTTCATACGCCTTTTTTGTGAAATGCATTTTCACTTCGGTTAAATTTTTTTGTTTTTGTTTTTAACATTTTTTACTTTTTTTTTTATTCGTTGGGGTTTTAAATTCTTTGGTCCACTGGTGCTAAGTCCTTGTTCATGTATTATTACAAAAAAAGATGGAGAAGAGAAACAAAGCCGTGTGTGACGTAATTTTTTATTGTGTCCAAATGTCCCTGTTTGATCATAGTCAGATAAGAGTTTTTAACAGCAGCAGCAGCGAACAGTGGCATGGTGCTCCGCCACTGTCCTTCTGTATTATACATATATACATACACGATGTGAAAGAGGTCCTTTTTTTTGTTGTTTGTTTTTTTTCTTTTTGGTTCTTTTTAATTTTTTTAGATGAAGGACTCTGAGGGTTAAAATCAACGGGATATTATATTAAGCTCGAAATAAATTAAGCGCCGATGATGACGTCGAATGGCGATGAATGCAAGGACATGATGATATTTTATTACTCTGTGAAGGATGCAATAGCGGTGGTCGCTTGCGCGAACAAAAAAAAATATATTCAGCTTCAAATTACATGAGTTTGTATACAATATGAGTTAAATATGTTTGTTTGTGTGTGTGTTTGTCTGTGCTGTAGAGTGTGTTTTATGATTGTGTGTATATATGGAGTAATTCTGTTTGTGCTTTTGGCACTTCGGAATCAGGATTTATGTTTTTCGCTTTTTCGGTGGCATCTGCGAACAATGAATGACAATTGGAAGTGTGTGTGTCCGAGACAAACATTGAGTTAAGAGGATCGAGATAAAGGATCCAATTTTTTAAAATTTTTTTTATATATTTTTTTTTTGTTTTTATTATTTTTAATTTTCTTGCTGAATGGAAGTGATACTCTCTCTGGGAAACATGAGATATGCAAAAGTTGGAGGGCAAAATAATATGCGAAACAGATTCGACTTTAATGAAATTTTTTTTTCATCCAGAGACTGCGGTTTAATTTCACATTATGTTAAATTGACATTATTCTTTTCTGTGATAATATTATATAAAATTAGTCTTGTCGTTATAAAGGATTCTCCCAAAAGAGGAGTAGTCAATTTCACTCAGACAGCAAAATAAACGAAAATATTTACAACATTGGCGTACTGATGTCCTTAATAAAGTCTCAAACTTAAAAGAAGAAAAAACGTCCTTCTTCAAATAAATCGCTCGCTGTAGTTTTGAATTTTGTTTCAGATTTTTGTTATTATTTGTTTATTTAAGGCAAAACAGTTCCAAGAGGCAGAAACTTTTTATATGTTAAAATAATCGATTTAATCACTAACATAACTTATTTTTTGAAAAACCCTTTCAAAATAAGTTTTTTTAATTTAAATATAAGAAAGAATGAAGTTTCCAAGCAGCTGCATTAATTTTTGAAGTTAGTACCTTACTTGCTAACATTAGGGAGTTGTTCCAGAACAACGTTGCTAGGGCATCCTTGCTCATATTTTATTTAACTCGGATCTGCCAGTAGGGTGTCGGTAATGTAACGCTATACCTCTGGATCAGATTTCCTGAGATCATGAAATTCAGCGATCGTCATAAAATACTTCTGACTTTTTAAAGAAGTGTCGTTCTTTATTCCTCTATCCCGCTAAACGAAATTCCCTGTTCTTTTTTTTTAGGTATTGGAAAAAAATTTCTCCAACATCTTATGGGTTGGATAACTTGTTTTTCAGCTTAAATTTACTTTTTTTTTTCAAAAGTTCGATACGACTTCTTCCTGAAAAATCGAATAATTATGAATAAAAAATAAACCTTTAGTTGCACAAGAAAATTAAGAAAACATTTGAAATTTTTAATAAACCCAACAAACAGGTACCTTCAGTTTTTTTTTTACAATTTAATGTGCCAACAAAAACCCAACAAGGTTTTGGTTCAATCCATTTAGCAATTTTTTTGTTTTATTTGATCGAAATTTTACGAAAAAAAGAGGTTGTCTGTAAAGCCGGTTTACGGACTATGATTTTACGTGATAACGTCATCAGAAAACAGGTTGTGTCCTTTTGTTTAAAATAAGCCAATTGAAGCGTTTTATTATTTCAAACAATCATAATTTACTAGAAAAAGCTAAAAAAAAATACCTTTTTTATTTTCTCATTATATTCATTTTTTATTTTAAAATCTTACAAAAAAAATTATGCAATTTAAAAGCCAAGTATTTCTTCTTAAGAATAAAACCATTTTTAAATTTTTACAATGTTCACTTTTTGCGCATTATTGAAAACAATCATTTTCATCAAAAAAAGCAAAGAAAACATGAATTTTTATCTTCTCACGTCATTAATTCCATTTTGTTCCCTAACAACCTATACAAAATTTTATACCATCTGAAAGCTTATTGTCTTAGCTCAAAATACAAATATCGATCAGGTCTATGAGACATCAACAAAAAGAGCTAGAATTTTTTGAACTCGATCAAATTTCATTAAAAAAAGCAAAAAAAAAAAATTATTTTTATGTTCTCAGGCTATGGAATCAATTTTTTTGTTTGACAACCTATAAATAATATATTTCACCTTTCACATGAAGTATCAATCATCATTTCAAAGATGCCTACAAGAGAAGTTAGAATTTTTTAAAATCAACCATGTCGAATTTCCAGACTGAGATTAGGGTACTTCCTACACTGGTGGCTGTTCGGAGGGCAACAGATCTCCACTCGTGTTTTGAGGTTTTTCGCAAGTTTCTTGAATGAAAGGTATCAGGATGCTCATAAAAGTTTAATAAAATTTCTATCTGCTTTTGGTCAAAAGTTATAACCTGTTGAATTCTAAAATTTTGTTTTACCGTTATCTCAAAATTGTGTATACGAAAATGATTGAAACTTCGCACACATTTAGTCGTAGTCATGGTCTATCATTACTCCATATATTTTATTCCTGTATCTATTAAAGAAAAGAAGATAAAAATAAAAAACGATGAAGATCGGTTAAAAACGGTCAAAAAACGTGTTTTTTAAAACTTGTTTCTTCTGTTATTCAGTCAAAAATCACTAAACGATTCCACATAATTTTGCACATGTATGCCAAAACCTACATGTTCTATAAGTTTGAGATTTTTTTAACGCTCAAAAAAAAGCTAAAAATCAAAAATTACCCAAAAATACCCATAAAAAAACAAGGTATTTTTCTAAAATTCATATTTCGAAACGCAGAGTGTTGAAAAAAAATCCGTATCAGATGCCTAATTTTTTTTCCCTCATCTTTCACCTGGCATCTTTAGAATAGTCAAAAAAAATTTCCTTTACCCAAAACCATCATTTTGTCATAGCCCCAACACGTGTACAATGTTCAAACAAAACGTTATAGCTTAGTTTCAAAATTTTTTAGAATTTTTTCTTTAATTCAGTTATTCTTAAATTAATCTTATCTATCTATAGAAAAAAAAATCAATTCTCTACAACTTCGCATTTAGATTTTAGCCCAAATTTCATCTTTCCGTTTTATCCCTGTTTACCCTATTAAATGACAGAATTTTTAAAAATCCTTCATTTGGATTAAGCTTCAAATTATTATCTTTTCAATAAGCTATAGAAGATTTTTGTATCTCTAATAGTTTACTTTTAATTTTGAATTGAAATTTTTTGCCGCACTGCGAAAGTGCGAGAGTGTAACGTTAGAAAATGGCGTCACTTTTTTGTGGTGGCTGCCATGGTTCATCGATTTATAAGACGTTATCACGTCAAAAAAGTTAATATTAAAGGTAAAGGTATTTACTTTGAAAGTAACTTATTTGTGTAAAAAAAATGTTCAGTAAAATTCCTTGGAACGTTTGAACAAAACTGCCACGACTTTTTGTCCTGAATATACTTAAAAGTATTTTTAGTGACGAAATATGATATTTTTCTTACAAAATGACATCCAAATCTAGGATCATAATGAGTCTCAGAAAAAAATTAACACAAAGAACACCTCATACTGTTGTGTATGAATATTCTGTTAGATAGATATGTTTCTCTGTCTTAATGTTTAGTATTTTTTTTTTTTTTTTGGTTCAGAAAATCCCTTAGAGGATAGGGAAATAAATTGGTTTTATATGCGGTAATATATTTTTAGGATATTCGTATGAGAATCAACCACTTGTTTAATACGCACCAGGAATATATTGCAGTAGTCTCACACACAAAAGTACACACGGTATATCTTAACGTTGTTTTTGTAGGAATTACATTTTGGGGTATATTTTTAGATAAAATTGTTCGGGAGAACACCAGAACAGAACATTTTGGGTTTTGTGAAATTGTACGCTTAACACTAATGAACCCATATTCAGTAGGGGTAAAATTGATATTTTACACGCGTAAAGTGATACAAAAACGGATAACCACCATCCAGGAAAAGTACCTACTCTCTTCGTATTTTCGTACCGAAACCTACTGCAGATATAAACATTAGTTGCTTGTTTTATGGAGTAGACGTAATAAACCTTAGTATACTAAACATCTCTAGTATAAAAGGGATATTTTGTATATTATTATCTGTTATGTTTATAGAGTGCATATAATTTTAAGTGTAACCATGAGATAATGGCAGAGGTAATGTTTGTAAAGCAAGAAGGTGGGTAGAAGGTACCTACATAAATAAATTTATTCTTATTCATAAAATTTCTCATATGGGAATGAATTTTAAGAGACACAAAAAATAAGAATAACATGCGTCAATTGAATTAATGACACAGGATTGTAAATTTTTAATAGCTGGTCCCAAGGATCATAATGATTAGAAATATCAAAGGTTATAAACTTGTTTTTTATAGTGTTTTACATAAACTAAAATTCATGAGTACCTATGGGCTATAAGTTAAAGGTTATTTTATCAAAAGGTTTATTGATGTCATAGAAAATGTGTGTGCAATTTTTGTCGTAAACTTCAGATAGATTAAGGATACTAGCGAACTTTTTTATGTAAAATAAGTTAACCTCCACTAAAAAAAGAAAAAACTGATAAGGACTCATCAAATTTTTAAAATTGTATGTTATCTTAAAGGAAAATATGTTTACAATTGACTGTATCAAACGTGTTTTTTTTTGTGAGAAATATTTGTTTTGGTACCAATAACTCAGCAATAACATATTCAAGAAACTTTTGGTTTTCAATTAAGAATAGAGCCAAAAGAGACCTTTCTTTTGATGTATCACTCGATGCATTGACCTATTATATATGGACTGCCAGGACCAGGTTCAAGCTATGGTGGCGCCGCTTGGTAGGGCAGCGGGAAATAGTAATTTGACATCTAGTTTTGTGACTTTTGCTTGTCAAAAAAAAAACAAGAATTTAATTATTTGCAGAAATTGTCAAAGGAATTTTGTTTCCCAAGAATAAAAAGGTAACAAAAAATTAAAAATATATTAATATATTCTTTTCAGAGTTTTATTCCAAGTTTTATAATTTAAATTTTTATTCTATTCTTTCATTTCAGAAAACAATTTAACAAAAATGGACAATCAAATCAGTTTTACCAGCAGCAACTCAATAGGAACCCTCTAAATCTCTCAAAAGAAAATCGGACTCTCCAAAGGCAGCAGAACTCCAAACCGAATATGCAGAATAAGCCACACCCGAATTACGGGATGAGTTTTACATCAAACGTGAAACGATGAGACATCAATTCATCTGGTATTCCAGGAGCAGGAATAGTCGTTGTACCCATCTTGGATCATCGGCTGCAGCAAGTTACTCTTGATGGCAATGCCAGGAGGACATCATTGGAACATCAAAAATAACCTTGGGCAAAATGAAACCTGCTCATGTTGTGGCTGGATATATACACAATGTGTTGTGGCTAATGGAATACCAACCAGCTCTAACTGAACACCTGATACAGGTGTTGGTTCAAAAACTGCTCATTCTTGATGTGAATGCACCACGAAGTGAAATTGAAGAAGCTGAATTCGAGGAAGAAAACGAAGACGACATGGATGATGATGAAGATATTGACGAGGAAATGTTTAAAATGGAAGATGCAACAAGAACCACAACAACGACGCCACAAGAAACTCGTGAAATTCTACCAATGACCCATCCAACCGCCCATACTTTTGATATGTGTATGGAAAAGATGTATTCATTCTTTGATCAATTCAATCCAAAGAAAGAACTAATTGGAGATGAAGGTGATAAAATCCTCAAAACACTTTCTCATGCTCTGGAGTCATAACACGCATCATGTACAATTTTTAGTATTTTATTCTTGTAGTTTTAAGGTAAGTTCCATACTCTGAAATGTTAGAAAGAAATATAACTTTTTTCTTTTCTTAGAATATCCTTGGAGAGAAATTTCTTGAATTTCTTTGGAATAAAATGAAAGATCCCAATAAATTGGCAATAATACGGATTAAATCATCAATGTCTGACGATGAGCACATTGAACCGCCCGCCTTTAGTCCAGCTACACTTGGTCTACATCGTGTCGGTACCTTGCCACCTCCAAAACCTCAAACCTCACAACCAATTCAAATGTTAAATGCTCGTGGAATGCCCGTTCGCGTTCGAAAACGTAATCGTCTATTCTTTGACGATGAACTGGTAAATGATAACAAAGCTCTTGGTGTTAAGCAATCGCCTCGCAAAACTACCATACCACAAAAACAACCAAGCACACCAGTTAAAACTCCATCAAAAGTTTTAAAAAAGAGAAAAACAATCGGCGGTACACGTTATGTGCGTTACGAAGAAAAGCAACAAACACCTCCCGAAAAACGTTCTCCTAGCAAATACTTTTCGTCCCCGACAGCATCAACATCACGAAATGCACTGATACCAGCCGACAAGCGAATGGGTCAACAAATCGGTTTACGTTTACGAAATTTGCTTAAGCTACCCAAAGCCCAAAAATGGGTTATATTCGAATGGTTCTACTCATTTGTAGATAAGCCTCTTTTTCAAGGTGAGAACGATTTCCAGATTTGTCTTAACGAATCGTTTGCAAATCTGAAAACAAGACAACTTACACGCCCCGAATGTACAAAAGTAACAGCTCGTCTGCGTGTACCTCAAGATGTAGTGGTAGCGTTGATGCATTCGACTCCCTCAGCTCTACTTATCGGGTGTCTTTTAATCGCAACGGCTCGGCTTAAGCACTCACTCAATCCCCAACTTTGAAATTGTATCAGATAACTTCTTTGAAATGTTGCCGTTGACCAACCTCATGCAAGACTTCCGACCACGTTATCTAAATGGCAATCTCATACACACTCCCACAAGAAGTCGAAACTCTTTGAATCGCAGTGATCCATTGTTGGGCCAACAGCAATACGACAGTCCGTTCAAGAATCCAGTTATTGAACGTGATACTATCGGTGGCTTCCTAGTGAAGCTATTAGAGACCATTGTTCGATTGAAGCGAGCAATTGCTATAAAGAAATCTAAACTAAATCGACTGAAAGAAATGAATTCAGAAGCAGAAATTAAAAATGCAGCAGCAGCTGCATCATCTTCTTCATCGTCCGGAGAGGTGAAAGCTGGTCTGTTGGATAGCGATAATGTTGAAGTGTTTCAAAAACACGTTCAAATCCATTTACACCATATTCGACTTGGCACTGGTCAATTGGCTATGTCACCGAGCATAAATGTGCAGCAGCACAATGCAACTTTGACTTTAACTTTACTTTAACTAACCAAAATCTATTTAATTTTACTTTTGTTGTATATTCAAATTTTCTATTGAATTAAACATATTTTTTTTCTATCCCCAAAGAGGCAGTTTTTTAAAGTTTTTTTTTTATTGAAGAATCATTAAGTTAAGAAGAAAAGAAAAAGTATTTAATCGTCGTTTTCTTCTTCACTGCTGCCTTCGCTGGATTGACCTAGCTATTCTATGAGTTTCTGCAATGGTGCTTTCAACCACTCTGAATCATCATCCAACTCATTGTGCCACATGCGGATAGCTTCTTCAGACACAAATTCCTTATCATAGAGATAATGAATAATCTGGGCAACCTTGGCTCTCAGAGCTGGTTGTTCTTCACAGTATTCCTAAAAGTTTTAAAAGCAATAAAAATAAAAAAAGGTCAAAATCTTTTTTTAAGAATACAAAAACTTCACACACGACTTACCTGAATTGCCTTCAAACAATCCAACAAAGAATCATCGCTTTTTATATTATTTGAAACAACCATACCCAAGCGACCCAATACCTGATTGTTGGCACTTAAGACATTTGTTGTTGTTGCCTCTTTAATTGGATCTAAACTGAATATACCGCTTTGACGATATTGAAATTTACTTCCTTTAAAGACATATTGTAGGCATAGCGAGATGAGTTGATTTCAAGAATCAAGAAATCCGGATTGGATTTGAGTTGAATTCCACGAACCAAAGAGTCCAAGACTTCGGATAAAAATACTGTAGATGAGGTGCATGCAAGAAAGGAGCCACGCTATGATTAGCAGGAATATAGTTTCTATTGGTACAAGGTGATTACTATTTGCATCATCAGGTATTGGAGAGCCTTGGTGTGAATCATCATCTTCGTCACTGGTTGTTGAATTGTAAGCGCTTTCGTCCGCATTGATTAGATGTGATAGTCCCATCATTTTTGGAATTTCTGTTTTTGTCGATTGCGTTGGTAATTCATCTTCTGAATCGGATGCGAAGAGCTCTTCTGTGTCGTTGTTGAGGATGTAAGCTTTGTCTCCGATTTTTTTTTCATCTGTTTCATCTGTGTAAAAACTAAATGGATGATTCAATTCATCATAAATACTTTTTTAATAACTTACCATTTTCCCAATGAGCTTTTTTAACAAGAACTTTCTCTATATTCGACTTCTGTGGAATAACACAACCATCGCCAACCACCGAACCCAAGATAATTGATGATTAGCTCCGATTTTCGCTCCAGGCTCCACACCACAAAAACTTTTTGGCTGTTCGGGCGAGGGCATTTTGACGTCCTTCCATCCAAAACGATTCCTCGATTGCATCTGAAAAAAAAAACAAAATGAAAATTATTGAAAAAGGAACATTTAATTTTTTTTAATAATTTCGATTAATAATAAATTGAAATAAAAAACATTTTCCAACACGATTCAATTATTTTACCTCGATATTTTATTTCGAACAATCATTTTAAAATACTTTTTATTTCTGAAAGAATTCTTTTCTTCCAAAACGTCAAAAAGTAGACTTCAAAAAAGACAGGTGCTACTCATTTTTATAACAAAAATATGTAGATGGCCATAGTTTCTATGTACAAAAATGGTAGTTCAAGCCATCTGACGGAAGATGTCGCTACGCTAACTGAGTTCTATTTACCACTTTCTTCCACAGGCGCTAGTAATCATTGAACCACATTTTCAAAAATTTTGTATGGAAACGAGAATCAACTAGCAGTCCATATATAATAGGTCAATGACTCGATGAATTTGGAAGAAATTCTTTACAATGCATTTTTTTTTCGAAAATCTGAAAAAAAATAATCTAATTTTTTTTGGTATTCAGTTACGAATAGAGCTTAAGAAACCCTTTCTTTTGATGTTTCACTCCATGAATTTGGCGGAAATTTTTAAAATGCATTTTTTTTTCGTCAAGGGGTAAACCTTAATTTTTTTCGAAAATCTGAAAAAAAAAAAGAATTTAATGTTTTTTGTTTTCAGTTATGAATATAGCTTAAAGAGACCTTTCATTTGATGTTTCACTCGATGAATTTGGAGGAAATTTTTCAAAATGCATTTTTTTCGTCAAGGGGTTAACCTTGATTTTTTTTCAAAAATCTGAAAAAAAAATAATTTATTTTTTTTTATTTTCAGTTATGAAAAGAGCTTAAAGAGACCTTTCTTTTGATGTTTCACTGGATGAATTTTAATGAAATTTTTCAAAATGCATTTTTTTTCGTCAAAGGGTTAACCTTGATTTTTTTTGAAAATCTGAAAAAAAATTATTCAATTTTTTTTGTTTTCAGTTATGAATAGAGCTTAAAAAGAAAGGGTTCCTTTCTTTTGATGTTCCACTCAGTGAGTTTGGAGGAAATTTTTTAAAATGCATTTTTTTTTCGAAAATCTGAAAAAATTAAGTTTAATTTTTTTTGCTTAAATTCATAGGCCTGTTCACTGTTAACTCACATCTGTGAACCAAAGCTTTTTTTAAGGCCTTGGTCCATAGATCTGCCTCCAATTGTAAGATAAATTAAATGTTTAGATGCAAATAACTCAGCAACAAGACCTCCAAGAAAGTAATTTGTTTTGCCCAGGGGACCCGTCAGCTCTTTTTGAGATTGTCTTTGAATCTTAACTTAGATATTGATTATTTTGCAAAAGCATATTATTGAAGTTTAATTATTGCATTTTATCTTTTTGTAAAACTACCAACTTGTTAACTATTTATAACATAAGTGTGTGTGAAATTACCAAGTTAAATGCCAAACCAGAGTAAACGAAATGTGCCAAAACTAATTAAAGAACAGTCGTATCTATCCTATTTTCGTTCCCTCTCTCTAATTTCATATAACCTCAACATGACTGTAAAATCACAGATATAGACACAAAGAAAAATAAGGAAAAGGACGAAAAATTCCCATCACCATAAGAAATTGCAAGAGACACAAAATTGCAACAACAAAAATAGAAAAAACAAAAAAAAACAAATTCTAAAACGAGAGAAAACAACTATAAAAAACAAGCCGAGAAAAACTCATTCGGATAAATCTGCACTTGACTCACATGCAATTGCGAAAATGTCAATTTGTTTCAGTGTGTGAATCTGTTTTTGGTCTCCAATCCCTGCGGTGCAGTTTTCTTCCTCTTTTGAATCCCAATCGCCTAACCAACCATCAGGCATTGAATCGGGAATCAGTATTAGAAACACACACATACACACAAGGCATATGCACAAACACAAGTTTAAATACTGGTGGATTAGTCTTCAATGTACATAAATTCAAAATTCCAATAGACTTTTGCGAATGATTTTGTTTTTTATTTGCAACCGGGTGCAGCAGTAGCAGAGTACCAGTTTAATAGCAAAAGAGTAGAATAAATGACTTGGAAAACTTAAATGAGTCCTTAAATATCAGTCGGAGCCAGCAATTGTGTCCGTTTTTAACCAGACTCTGGCATATCGAATGTTCACATCGCCACCCTCACACCTAAAACTTTAGGCCATCCATTCTCAAAACATGCTGGTAGCCACAATATAAGGGTTTTTAGGGTTGAAACAAAGCAGGTTTCCCTCTATCCCCCACTCCCCTTTTACCATCCCTGACAACATAGAATGTACATTCGCAATTTTTATTTGTCTCCTATTTTTTTTTTTTCTTTTTTTTTATTAAATAAAATTGGTTTACCTACAGTGATATTGTCTACGGGGAGTTGTATAGAGTATAAAAATATAGGAGAATGGGATTTAGGACACACACTCTATAGCCCGCCGCCAATGTATTCGTATTGTGCTGGTGCTGAAAACAAAAACAAAAAAAAAAAAAAAAAAATTGTCCTACTCTCCTGATTTATTCTCAGCCAGATAGCCTGACCACTGAAATTTTCATGTGATTTATTGCCGTAAGGATTTTCGTTTATCAAATGTTGTCACATACCCGAGCGCAGAGTATAGTCATTTTGGGGACCGTTTATTGCCATTTCCCAGTTCTAAATACTCTCTATGGCACATAGCTCATACGTCAGGAGCAAGACCTATTCTCACCCGCACCTGTAAGCCAATTCAATGGAGGATACTAAAATAATAAAAAAAAACAACAACAACAAAAAATAGAAATTGCCACCATTGTCAACTACTGGCTCAGTGGGTTTGATTGGGGACTTTGTTTGAAACAAAAAAATAAAAAATATGAAAAAACCCACACAGACATATGCTATAAAAATTTAATATTAAATAAATAATTGCTATTAAAAAAGTGGTAAAACAGTGTTAAATTGAAAACAAAATATTGTTGCTTATTTTTACTTGTGCGGTAATCGTAAAACCATTCAAAGAAACTTATAGTCATTTGACAAAAAGTAGATATCGTTGGAAGCACCTTGTTTTTTTGTTTGTTTCATTTCATTTATTTTTTTTTATTTACCTAAATCTTTTACATTTGATCGCTAAATCTTAAAAGTTGCAAAAGTATACAAAAATGTATTTAACTTAAAAATAAAGATAAAAAAAAATTTTATTTTAAGATTTACTCCAAGTAACTATTGAATTACATAGAATATTAAAATTATTTAAGAAAAATCACTAAAAATAAACAAAATTTCACTAGCTAAACATCAGCTAAATTAGGTGCACAGTAAAAAAGAAAGCGTTTGAAAAATATTCCTTATTACTTGACTTTTTGAAAAATTTAAATTTAATTTGATTTTATAAGAAATTTTGAGAAAGTTATCCTAGATATAGATACACACCAAATATGAGCTCTTTATCTTAATGGGAAGGTCCTCCGCTTCGCAATTTTCCATTTTTACATCAAGCTTCCACTAAAAAAAAATAACTTATTTATTAATTCACTTTTTAGCAAATTTCTTTACATATTCTTGTAGAAAATTGAACGTTCTACAAAAAAGGCCTTATACACTTTTTTCAATTATCTAACCGTTTAGTAGATATTTGAGGTCAAAAAATCGAGAAAATCTTTAAAAATTCGTTTTTTGTTCTTAATTTTGTAACAAATTGAAATTATAATAAACAAACGTGCATGATATATTCTTGTAGGAAACAGATTGCTAAACAAAAAAAGGTCTTAATAACTTTTTTCTTTAATCTAACCATTCTAAAGATATTCGAGGTCAAAGTTAAAAAAAAATTATAAAAACAATTTTTACTTTTAAAAATTTTCCAATTCACTGAAACTTTATTATTTTCAAATTAGCAAGATGTATTCTTGTAGGAGCTTAAACGTTCTACAAAAAATTCTTTGGCATTGATTGCTTTAACCGTTTAGAAGATATTCGTATCCAAATCGCAATGCATACGGGACATAAGAAAACTATTGAATTCAGTGGGCATTGGTTTGGATACGAACATCTTAAATGAAACGACATCTTAAATGAAATCGAGCTCCAAAAAAGAATGAAATTGGATTATTTCTGTTTAATATAATATACTAGCTGACCTTCGTTACACCTACTTCCAGTTTTGAAGTACGTAAAAAAAAAATTTTGAGTGGACCACCCTAATCATTTGTTGGTATGAAAATAGATGTTGGCTGATTGTTAGACTTACCCGATATGCACATAAAATTTCATAAAAATCGTTCCAAAAATACATAGGTATATATAAAACATTTTTGATTGGACCACCCTAACCATTTAGTGGTATGAAAATAGGTGTTGGTCGGTTCTTGGACTTACCCGATATACCCACAAAATTTCATAAAAGTCGTTCCAAAAATATATTTTAAAAATTTTGGTTGGACCACCCTAACCATTTTATAGCATGGAAATTATGTTGGTCGATTCTCAGACCTAACCGATAAACACAAAAAATTTCGTAAAGATCGTTCCAAAAAGATTTAAAAAAAATTGACTGGACCACCCTAACAATTAAGAGGTATGAAAAATAGATGTTGGCCGATTCTCAGATCTATCCGATAAGCACACAAAGTTTCATAAAAATCGGTACATCCGTTTCGGAGGAGTTTAATAACAAACACTGCGACAGGAGAATTTTATATAATTAGAAGATTATCTACATGTTTAGAAAAAAAAATTCAAAGTCGTTACAGCAATAAAAAAATTCAATGTCTTGTTTTCGAAAATTTGAAAAAAAAAACAAAACTTTTTTCAGATTTCAAAAATTAGTTTTTTTTTTCAAAATTTTATTTTGATTTACATTAGAAACTATGTAAATGATAATTTTTATTAAAATATTCGTTGAAAATTAATTCGGATCTACTCGTATTGAAGGAAAAAGTAGTTTCAACCAGATTTAATGAAATTCGAGTAGGTACGTTGCAGATAACAATGCACACCAAAAAGTCTCTATGGAACATAATGGAAGGTATGTTTGCAAAAAAATTTCCAAACTTTTTTTTAAATAATTACCTACCCTCACCCGACGACATATCTACCTTTCCGTTGTGTTCATTCCTCTATTAATTTCTCAGTGATTTTGATATATTCAACTTGAATTCGTAGTCGGAAAAATCTTTAGTGTCAAGTTTTCAATACATAATTATTTCAAAATGAATTTTTTGACTAAGTAGTTAAAAGTGATTAGATTTTTTAAATAAAAATAATCAAAATTAAAAATATCAAAATTGTAAGAAAACTGGATATTGAAAACTGGTCTACTTGTCTTCTAATAAATTCTAATAAATTCTTATAAATCTCAAGGCCTCCATGCAATCAATCTTAAAAAAAAAAAAAACAAAAACAAATTGCAATATTTTTTTTGTTCTTCAAACTGATTTTGTATAACATCCCTCGCGATAAGTCTTATTTTTCCTCACAACAACAACAAAAAAAAAAGCAACAAATGTGTTACCAATAAGTTAATTTTCCTGCTATTTGTCTCTATAGAAACAACCATCAACAATGTGAAGACAAATTTACGAGGAATTAGAGAGGCAAGGACACTAACATATCAAAATCATTCCTTTCACTTCGGCAACAATCATCAGCAATTGGGGAATCTGAATTCTCCTTGTTATTTTTTCTTCAGCTGTATAGTAACTACCTACATACTTATTTACAATGTACTCTCCACACAATCATACACACATATAAAACACAGATTATACAAACATTATAAATAGTATAGAGGCCTTGGCAAAAATGGTCCTTGATCACTTATTTCTTCTCAATTTCGTTGGAGCAGCTTGGAATTTGCTGTACACAAGTGTGATAGGGAATTTTTGTGTTACTACATTCCTTCATACATATAATAAGGATATTTTTTTTTGTAATGTTATGGTTGTATATTGTATGTGTTTGTATCTATGTGGAATGTTTTGATTTCGATTAATGGTAAGACGTTTGGGGGATTATTTACGCTTTGTGTTTATTTCTTTTCTTTGGGATTTGTGGTTTGTGTCTTGTCAATATGTTCGCTCAATTTGCTTCGTCCTTAATTAATATGGAATCCTTACACATTATAATGATGAACCGCAAGTGAGAATAGAAAAAAAAAAATCCAACAACAAAAAAAAAGGAAAAAAAGGACGAATTAATAAAAATAGATTTATATATCTTTTGTAGTGTATCTTTATATGAACATCGGAAGAAAATCAATTATTAGTCACATCTGGAAAAATAAATGGTTTCAAGGATAACTGAAGGAAATCCTTACAAAAATATTGAATTTATTATGAGTTTGTTGTATATCCTTTTGAATTATTCAAAGGAAATTAAACAATTTGTAATATAATCGTTTTTAATATAAGTTATTATTTTTTTTTTAATTTTAACTTAAAAACAAAAATATTATTTCTTAACTATTTGAATATTCCTAGAAATAAAAATCATAAAATCAATTCTCCATTCCTAAAATAATAATTTAATAACAACTTATGCAGATTATTCGAAGAAGGAGAAGGATTTTCAAATCGCCTAGGTTGAAATAGAACCTACATACCTTATTTTGTAATAATTAATTGGAACCGGTAGAACACAAAAGGTGTTGTTGTACCGGAAGACCGGAAATATTAAATGGTATTAGTTGTAATTTAATTGTCTACTTCCATTATTCAAAAGATTGGGTGTTGATTAATATATATAAAGTGTTTTGATTTTCCTTCTTGAATAAATATAAAATAGGCATAAAATATCAAAATGTCAGGTGCATGTAGATGAATATTGAAAATGACTTAATTATTTTATTGATTGGAGAAATATTAATAAAGGATTGATGCAAGTAAGTTCTGGAATTAATCGATTACCTACATTAAATAATTTTGTTAACATATAATTTCAAAAATATTGTTTTAGTTTATATTTCTATAGGAAAAAATAAACTATTATTATATTATGGTAGATAAATGGTAGATATAATTACGGAACTTATTGTTTAAACCTTTGAAATCATGAATCAAATAATTTGGGTAAAAGGATGTTTCTTCGTTAAAATATAGGTATGCATCTAAATAGTCTACAAAATTAATTTTGAGTATAAATTTTGAAATCAAGGATTAAAGGGTTTTTAATGATTTTAATGATATTTGAATCTACAAATTCAACTTTCAAAACTAACTCAAATGCAAGAATTGGAATAAAAGAAGGAACGTTTGTAAGTCAAAAGGAGTAGTTTGAAGTTCTAAGGAGAACAGGTGCAATAGAAGAAGAATCGGACTATTGAAAATTAAACATTCGTGACTCGGTTTCGGAGTAATTCGCCTCCAAACATGTTTTTTTTTCTTAGATTTTGGACCAAAGTGAATAGGCCTATTCTAAATGCAAAAAAATATAAATTTTATTTTTTTTCAGATTTTCGAAAAAAAAATCAAGGCTAACCCCTTGCCGAAAAAATTTAATTTTAAAAAATTTCCTCCAAATTCATCGAGTGAGGCATCAAAAGAAAGGTATTTTTAAGTTATATTTATAGCTGAAAACCAAAAGTTTAATGATGGTCTGTTTCCTGCAATATTTCCAATCAAACATTTTTGTACTACATTCCGAACCCAATATGTTTTGAGCATAGTCTCGGAATTGGTTTTGAATTTAACATATGAGATTATAATCAACAGGCCTATGCATTTAGGTACGAAAATTACAAAATTTATTTTTTGCAAATTTTGGGACAAATTTTTAAATTTTTCGCCAAAAAAAAATGCATTTTAAAAACTTTAACTCAGTTGGATAAAAACTGATTACTTTCAACTACTTGTAATGGGTACCAAAGATTAAATGCGCAATAGATATTTCTAAGTGAAAAGCTTTCATTTTTATTTGTTTGAAGTCTAATTGGGGACTTCTTAGTTAGTATTTAACCTGATGTTAAAAAAAAATGTTACACATACGCCACAGTGACCCACTAAGTGAATCTACATAGATTAAAACCTTTGTCTAATTTGCCTTGGCTAAACTAGTTTTTAAATGCCACAATCTGAAAAATTATTCTTTGTAGAACACAAATGAACATCTGTAAAAGTTGTATGAAATAGACAACTTTTTAATATTTATGGGAAAGTAAAAGATATTAACAATATCGATTTTAAAACAGCTTTTAAGTTTTGTTTTTCTTCTTTTCAAATAGATTTTCTGCTTTAAAAGTATGTAGGTACTGTTTTTATATAATCATCTTGAGGTTGAGGTATAAAAATAAAAAAAATGCTGTATTGAAACATTCTTAGCTAAAAAATGTTTTAAATTTTATTTTGTATTAAAAATTAGGAAATTTTTTTAATATGTATTAATAAAAATAAAAAATTAAAATTTTAGTCAAAATAAAAATTAAAGCCCTGAAGAAAAAAAAAATGCGTTCGAAAGTCGACAAAACTTAAAATAAGTTTCAATAATGACCTCAAACCCGCTTAGGACTTAAAATATTTTCTCATAAAAAAAAATTATTCAAATAAAAGTTATTGATTATTTGATTTATTAGAAATTTTAAGTTCAACTTCTGTTCGATAATAAGTCCACTTAAAAATTTTTGAAAACCCGTTTTTTACCTCCTAAATATTTTTATTAAAATAGGCTTTTGATTTTCCTTTCTTCTAAAACCTATCAGACCAAGGTACCTTAATCTAAAATGCTAAACCAATGCATTTTATATTCCTCTTCGACTTCTTGTATTATATGAATCTATTTTTAAAATTAAAACATCACCTCCTTTTCTGCTATAGCGCTCTAAATTTATATAAACATTTCCCCTTTTATGACCCTAATACCTTTCAATCGAGCTCAAGAGTGTCCTTAACTTGCACACATAACTCTTTCACCCCGTTAATCGTAAATGTTTGTTATAGCTTCTTGTATACCTACCCTAAAAAATACACATAGACAAAATATCATAGAACAATATCTGTTAGTCCAAAATAGTGTGATGACAACCATCAACAAACACTAATACTCACTTCTCTACTACTTTACTACCACAACCACACACCATTCAATATTATTCTACAAACTGCTACGGCTTTCTACCACTTTAAGAAGAGAGAGAGAGTATTATCATCCTTGACACTATGACCATTCCGTTTAATTTTCATTATTCAATACGTTTTAAGTAAAACAAGAGAGACAAAATCTTGATCCTCATTAATTTTAATTATTGCCAACTGCTTTGTTCCTTCTGAACACGAGAAAAGACTTCCTTTTCTTCTCTTTTCATCTTCTATTTTGGACTTTTCCAACTTTTCGTCGTCCTCGTTTGTTTCGTCGTTCGCTATTTTCGCTCTTTTATTCTTTTAGTATATTTCCGTGGCAGTGCGAAACCAACTGGCTTTTGTTACTTTCTGTTTCTTCTAAGGGACGTTGTATCCCGTTGTTAATTATTATTCCTCTTGAACAGCAGGATGAGCAAAAATCGTTTATTTTCATTCCTTTTATTTTGTGTTGTTGTTGCTGTTGTTGTTGTTGATGTTTTTTTGTTATACGTTCTCCATTTCATGGAATTATACGATTCAAGAATTTAGGACAAGAGTTGTCAAATATAGGTACTCGTACTCGTAAATACCTATTTACTGTCTCTCTTATTCTATTGATATACAAGCAAAAATAAGTATGGGAAGGTTTGAAAATATTCAAACTGCCTGTTGTCGTCTGTTCTGATCCTCTGCATTTTACTTCTTTTGTCTGCCAAGAGTTGGGCTTTGTTTGTGCTTCATGAAATGAACGTTAAAACGTTAAGGTTGTTGTCATTTTCAAGTATAAGCGCTTCTAAATTTAAAAGAAATGGTTTGTTTGGCTTAAAAATAAGAACAAGGCCGAAAATTAAGGATTTTATGCTTCCAGAAATCTTTTTGTTTATTTTAAACACAAACAAAAAATAACGCCAGGTATAACTTTACTGCTGGTATATTCAATCATACTCGTAGTTAAATATACTAGAAACTAGTTAAATGTACCAGAAATAATGTTAAATATACCAGAATTAAAGTTTTTCTTGCATTATTTTCTCTCTGTTTATACAGCTTGTTTTTTACTTTGGAATGATTTTCTAGACACAGGACAGTCTATCGTGACAATACCTGATTCCCTTAGGAATTTGAAAGTTAGCCGTGCAGTTTTGCATTAATATAGTAGTAATAACTTTATATCTGGTATATTTAACTTTATTTCTGGTATATTTAACTTTACTATGATTAAATATACTAGAAGTAAAGTTATCCTTTGGAGTTACTTCTTCGTGTATTAAACTGAAATAATATCAGAATTCACTTTTAACAGCAAACCAATAAACACAATTCAATATTAGACATTTGTCCTGCCTTTAAATGTATCTTTTTTGTGTTAGCTTCAAAACCTTTAATAAATTTATATAGCAATTGTTTTTATGTTTAAATTAAAATATTTTATCTGTTGGTGGCAATTATTAATCTTCTTGAAGGGAAAAAATGAGCGATTTGATAATTTGTTCATGAGTGTGTAAAAAATTATTAATTCCCCCAAAGATTGTAGATATATTTTTGGAATTATGAAAAGTTTCCTTTATACATAATTAATTTTTAAGTAGTAATTTTAAGAAACTCTTTGATAAAAATAACACAGCCACACAAAAAATAAAAACGACTATGATTTTCATACAGTTTTTGGGTCGCTGAACCCGAATCCGAAGTCCGTTTTGCCCCATCACGTCTGGTTTTTGAGATATCCTCAAAAAATGTCAGATAAGAACTTTTTTTTTTGTTTTGACATTTTTTGAGGATATTTCAAAAACCTGACGTGATACGGCAAAATAAACTTCGGATTCGGTGTAAGCGACCCAAAAAACATAGGACTTTTATATTCACACCCCCAAAAAAGAACTTTTGTTTTTTTTGGTTTTGACATTTTTTTGAGGATATCTCGGAAATCTGACGTGATAGGGCAAAATTAACTTCGAATCTGGATTCAGCGATCCAAAAACTATATGATTAACATATTTGCACATCCAGATAAAAGAAAACAATATATTATATATATGAAAATCATAGTCGCAACCCAGGTCAGAACTTTTTTATTTTTTGTGTGGCTGTGTAATTATCAGAATCATAAACTTTTTATATTAAATTGTACCTTATTTCATATCCCCGGAAAGCTAAATTAAATTCCTCAATTATTATGTACGATGCGTTAAAAAAGATACAATTTTTTTAAGCCGACCATTTCGAAATACAAAAAAATTTACCTACTCATTTTTTGGCAAAAAATTATTTTAAAAATCAAATATAAAAAATCAAAAAATTTTTTCGAACGTACCAAAATCAATCTCACATAGAATTCCTGATAGTTTGAGATTTTTTGCAAGCTTTTAAAAATTCAAAACCCAAAAATGTATTTTTCGTAATTTAGCACCCAAAAAAAAAAAAAAAAAATCAGCACTGTCCCCTTAATTTTTTTCTTTATTATCTTTCCATTGGTTTAGCTTAAAATTCTGTTCAAAATTTTCCCCTCCTATTATAACCACTTTGTAGAAGGTCTAGCTACCTCTTGCATTAAAAAAAAAAACATTCATAACTGAGTTTGAAATGTTTTTAGAATTTTTTTTAACATTACAGCTATTTATCTATTGATTAAAAAACCTCAACTCTCTACGACCTACTGTTTAAAAAAAATATATATTTTTTTTATTGTCGGGGCCCTATTATTCCTATTTAATGATAGATTTTGGAGATTTTTTGTCACATGGGTATATTTTTTTTTTTGGGGGGATTTTGTACGACTCCCTTATAAGACGTTATCACGAAAAAAAAAAAACAATACACTCAAAATGCAAGGTAAATTTGATCTTGATTCAGTTTTTTGCATATGATGGAAATTTAAAACCTTACATTTCTTTGGGTCACTATGGTGTATGTGTAACTTTTTTTCTATAGGTACACTTTGTTTGAGTATTCTTTTTGGTCATATGAACGACCTTCCAATCGAAGAAGAAAAGTTACTTAGGAAGGAAAAACCACAATTTAAGGCTAATATCAATTTGATTTTCATTTCAAGTACAGCAAGAAACTGGAATAGATAAAATAGTTTTCAAAATAAACAATCTATTTTTTCAACTTTAAGTGTATTTTTTTCCAGTCAAATAAATGAAAAGACTTGTACTGGTTACTTTATTTAAAGTGAAAATATGAGTATTCCCATGATAACTTTAAGATTATGCTGCTTCTTCATAAAATATAAATGTTGCTCACATCTTCTAACTTATCTCGTTTTCAACTTTACTGCAATAAAGCACTCTCGTTTGCTTCAGTGCTTTATTAAAGTCTTTATGATATCGATTTTTCTTACAAAAACATCACGATTACAATCTCAACTCCATTTCTTGAACATAAAGCTTAAATTTAAATTTTCGTTTTGCTTTACTTTGACCCTAGTAAAAAACACCAACTCCTTCTCTCTTATTCTCTCCAAAAGATATAATTTTGTGTCATTTTTTTGGTCCTTTGGGTTCGTGTCAACATTAAGTTTACCTTTTGCTAGTTTGGACTTTCAAGTTTGAAGATACTCCAAGCGTTAGTCTAGTAGAATGTTGTTATTAGCCATTCACATACAAACAAAAAATAGAAATTCTAAAGATAGTCTGAAAGAGCACTCTGATGCTTCACGAGCTAAAAGAAGCGCTCATCTGCATAAGTATCTTAACTACTTGCATTTTGTTTTGTATGCTCTATAAAAATATATATCCCAGGAATAAAAAAAAAAACAACAAAAAAACAAAGAAAGCAAAGGAACAAGAAGTCGAAATGTTGACTCGTTAAAAAGGGCATACTTTTTCTACCACTTGGAGTGGTATAGCGTAGTGGCAAGGCGCGGATCTTCCAGTTTATATATACGTACCTATACCATACCTACAATGACGATGATGACGTTTCCTTAAATTTTTGTTCTGCTTTTTGTTACACTTTTGCAGAGTCATAATCGTTTGGTTGAGGACTAAAGTGCAGGGGAGAGACCAACTTCATTTTTTTTTTTTGTATACTTTCTTTCGTTATGTATTTTTTTTTTTTAATCATCAAAACAAATGCTTGAGCATTAAATTGTCCGATTACAATATTTTCCACCTTTTGAGTTGAATATAAGTAGAAAGAGCTTCATTTAGACCAAAATTATATAGAGAAAAAAAAAAACTCTTGACTTAATTTGAAAAGTACAACAACGGCGACGTCGAATTAAAATTAATTATTATGTCCGGTATTTTATTTAAAAGGAAGGAAAAATATGCATTTATGATTACGGAAAATTCTTTTAATTTCAGGTTTATTTTTTTTTGAAGTCCTTGTTCAGAACTTTTTTGTTTGAGTGGAAAAGTAAAGGGGTTTGATGTTACCAAGAGATGAAACAACTATGAGGTTTATCTTTTTCATTTTTTTTTTTTTATAAAAGAGACGAGAACTCAAGAAAAATATTTGATTTTTGTTTATAAATTAATTGTTAGACTTTATCAAAAATATCGTACCAATTTGTTTGTTCTTTGTTTAGTTGTATAACTTTGTTGAAGTTTATTAAAAAAAAAAAAGGAAAATTCCTGTTTTCGTGACCATTTCTTTAATAAATAAGTTATCTTCGTCCTTGGCTCTACTTCTAAGTTTGAAAATTTTAATTTTTCGTTGACGTTTCGCGTGTGACATATAAACTTTTTTAAGACTATTAAACTAAAAAATTCTTATATTATTTAAAATAATACTTATCTTTGGCGTTCTCAGTTAATATGATATCGTATGTTATTTGTTTTGTTCAAAGATTTTAACAAATTTGGTAAAAATGCCTTGAAAAAGACGTTCTTAATCAAAGAAATTTGAATATATAAAAAATTTTTTTATTATTTGATAAGAAACTCAAAAATTTAAATTAAGTTTAAGAAATTAAGCAGTATTTAGCTGTAGTCAGTTTCTTAAGGGAAACTTTTAAGTTGAATTTTATAATCATCTTAATTCCTTAGAGTTATATTTGATAATACATTTTTGAATTTCTTATCAAATAATAAAATATTGAAAACCACAAAAAACACTGAGATATAAAATTGTATACCAATTGTTTACTTGCCAAATTTTCAAACAAATTTAAAAATTGGTAATTAAAACTAAAACTACCAAGAAAACAGTCAAGATTTAACTGATACAAACTTAAAACCAAAACTTAGAACTCGGTACACTTTTATATCTCAGTATATGTATAGTAGGATATTTTCATTGTATACATTTATGTGTATATAAAATCTTTCAACACAAAAAAGATATACCTACATAAAAACCAGTTTGAAAAAGTCAAACAATTTCGGACAAAAAAAGGAGTTTGTCCGCTTATCATTGAAAAATCATTTGAGAAATCAATCTGACCCTTCAAAAATGCCCCTATAACAGATGTTTTTCAAAAATTCACATTTCCAAAACTGGAACCTTTGTTAAATCTATATCAGAACCCTATTTTTTTTTCTTTCAATATGTTTCGATTGGTATAAAACTTAAATCCCTGTACAAAATATCCCCTACCCAAAGTAATCACTTTGTCGAAATTCAATGGCTCGTATGCATAAGAAATAGTAATTACTAGCAATATGAAATTAATAAGTATAAACTAGGTTTGATATGCACAAAATGTGGATAAAAAAGTTCATACTCTACAATTTTTCAAGTAAAAGCATTTACTATTTTTTATACATATGACCCAATATCTTGCATTGAAAAAAAAAACATTAAATTCATAGCATAGTAAGTATATAATTTTTGGTTTAATTTTTTCAAAATTTCTCTAAATTTTTTACAAATTCTTCATTTTACCCCTATTTAACCTATTTAATTTTTGAACTTTTAAAAGTTTTTTTTCGAGTTTTCATGATAAGGATAACCTTTTAAATCTATAGTATATTTTTGAATATATAAAATTTCAAGCCAAGCTGAATATTGATTGATAATTATATGAATGAATCAGTTAACATTGGGCGCATTCACAAATCTAGTGACAATGTAGACAACTAAATAAAACTAAAAAATGAGTAAAAATTTCCCCTCTGACGCACGTAGTTTAAAAATTTTGGCTTCAAAGTTAGTTGACATTTCTAAGTCAGCAGTTTGATGGAAACAATTGTATTTTATTATTAATTTGTTGGTGAAACTGATGAAAAAAGCATTCAAAATGAAATTAAATGTACAAACTATGAATCACTAATATTAAATCTTCCAATTTCATTATACAGGGTGTCCCAAAAGTAATGGATCAAACGAAATATGCTGATAGGACAACTTTAGGGCTGTAAGAATTTGGTAACTTGTTCATCCCAAATCCTTACGGTTTTCGATTTAATGCAGTTTTTGTGAAATTTCGAAAAATCCCGACTTTGCAACAGTATTTTGCTTCCTCCGCTCATAATTGATTTTTGTTTTTTACAATTCTTTCACTAAAACATTGCCTAATAATACGAAATAATTAATTAATCAAAATATTTTTCATTTCATACGCCATTTTGCTGCAAATTAATTAACAGTTCCATGTTTTATAAAAACTCAATTTCTTTCTTTTATTTCATAGCAACACCCTGAAAAAAATTTGTATGGTGTGGCACTGGTTCATTATTTTGAAAACTTGCCGTGTTATTGCACTTTTCAAAAATGTATAAAAGTTTCCAAAGTTGTAGTTAGAACTGAAGATATTACAATTTAAAAGCAACAAAACAGGGCTTTTCAGAGAAAAATAACAAAGAAAAATAAACACATTTTCTCAACTGTTGCTTGTTTATTTCCTTTTGAACAAATGTCTCGATTTTTGTTTGTTATTTTGCTCTGAAAACGTCTGTTTTTTTGCATTCAAATTGTAATATCTTTTGTTCTAATTTCAACTTTGGAAACTTTTATACATTTTTGAAAAGTGCAATAACATGGCAAGTTTTCAAAATAATGAACCAGTGCCACACCATACAAATTTTTTTCAGGGTGTTGCTATGAAATAAAAGAAAGAAATTGAGTTTTTATAAAACATGGAACTGTTAATTAATTTGCAGCAAAATGGCGTATGAAATGAAAAATATTTTGATTAATTAATTATTTCGTATTATTAGGCAATGTTTTAGTGAAAGAATTGTAAAAAACAAAAATCAATTATGAGCGGAGGAAGCAAAATACTGTTGCAAAGTCGGGATTTTTCGAAATTTCACAAAAACTGCATTAAATCGAAAACCGTAAGGATTTGGGATGAACAAGTTACCAAATTCTTACAGCCCTAAAGTTGTCCTATCAGCATATTTCGTTTGATCCATTACTTTTGGGACACCCTGTATTTAATTTAAAAAACAAGCAAAAAAAAAGCTATTTAAAGCACTTAAAACACAAATTCTTTTTACTTTTTTTTTCATCTGTCAAATATGACAGTTTACATTTGACTAACTTTGTAGTGCAAATTCGCATTCCAAAAAGCTATTTGAAATTCGACTACATAGTAACTAGATTCGTGAATGCACCAATTTGTTACAATCTATGGCACACGGCTAACGGGAAATGGAACGTGAGGTTGAGTCATGCTTTTTAGCTGCTGGAGTTTATCATTTAGAGGTCTCACATCTGAGACGGACCAAGTCAAAAAAAGAAAAAAATTGAAATCTACTGCCAAGATCTATGCAAGGTCTGACTTTACTTACATTAGTTTAATCCAAAAGTATTTCGATTCAAATTATCATTTGTTCAAAAAAAAAAAAAGATTCACCATAAGATAAAATGGTATTTAATTTAACTCGTTATATCTCCGGACTCACTACTTTTTGTGACTTGGTTCACTTTATTTCTTAGCCCTAAATTTATAACATGTTATCACGTCAAAATCAATTAATTTGATTACAGTTGATCAGCAACAGAAATTCTATTTAACTGTGCAATTTCATTGTTCAAAAATAAAATGTTACTCATACACCATAGTGACCACACTTAAAATAAACTGTGTTTTTCTAAAGCATCTGATCTTTAAAAAATGAATTTATTTATAAGTTTATAAGCTTGTTTCTATAATGTTTGTATAATTTTTTTTAAATTATTTCGTTGTTCTCAACAAATCATTAACATTCATCGGTTTTAAGTTATATCCTGGAGGCCACTTTTTCAGCTTTCCAATCCACTGTGCATTGTGCATTGCAATTTTATTTTCATCCCAACTATTCATTTTGTTTAACCTCACAAAACTTTAATTCAATTGCTCGGATAAAATGTTAATAATTTTTTCAATTTAACGGTGTGGTGCTTTCAATTAAATAATTTCCCTCTACAAAAAAAATTCAGTCTCTTAATGAGCTGCTAATTAATTATCTATACTCGTTTATGATTGTGTTTAAATCTTAAAAGCCTTCAATATATCTCTAGGGTAACTTCGGGCATTATGGCGCACCGGGCATTATGGCGCACCTCTCAACTACCATACTTCCAATACTCGCATTTAAATAAAACCAATGCAGAAACTTTGGCCTTCGTCGAACACTAGCCTTGTGACGACCACAGGTCAGTGCTATTATTTTTGTGCCAAACAAAAAAGAAAATAAAAAAATATACCGGTTCTGGGTTCCAATATAATATCGCTTTGTTTTTGTTTGTGTGTATCTCGGTAAGTATACAGTGCACGTGTTTGTTGTAAAGAGTGAAACGCAGAGTACAGTTTTGGTTTAGTTATATCACTTGTTATATTTTAACTGAAGTAAGAATTGTATTTAGTTTTTGGAGTTTTGTGAATATGTGTATATTTTGCAATATGGCGCAGATGTAATAAGGGCATTATGGAGCTATATTATACCCGACTGCGCCATAATGCCCTTACGTAAAACTAATTTCAAAAGTAACTCTGCATTTTTTTAAATTTGAAAATAACCTCAATTTAACGTTAATTTTATGAAACTTATTTACAATTATATTTCAGAAATGCTGAATATACGTAAAAAAAGTAAAGGGTTCCGAAGTAAATGGGGTTCGCCATATTGCCCATACATAGGGCAATATGGTTTTTTTTGGACTATTTTTAATTTAATTTATTTTTTGTTAAAAAGCTTGAATTTTTATTCTTTAATAATTTATTTATGTTACGTTTTTATGAAATTTAATTAAAAAAAATGATTGAAGTAAAAATTGTAGTCCGTAGTAAAGTTATTTGAGTTTGTGCTTAGGTATGCCATAATGCCCTAATTTACCCTACCCAAAAACACATATGATATGAAATGAATTTTTATGTTGATGATTTCCTGTAAAATATAAGTAAAGCCCGCGATACCCTAATTGATATTATGCGGTACTCATATTACACATATCCTGATAAGACTCATGTTAACATCAAAATTTATCTATAGAAAAAAAAAGAAAAAAAAAAGTAAATTAAATTAGATGATTAATGTGCGTTGTTCACAAAGCTTAATTTATCCAATTTCTTTGCTTCTATAGTCCTTCTCTATACGTGCCTAAGCAAGCATTTTAAAGTAACATACAATTTAGCAAAAAATATACATATATAAAAAATATTAGACTTTATGTCATGAATTACACGTCACACATATCGCATGGTAGAAAAATTCTAAAAGCGTCGGCGCCAAATGTGCTAGCCCGCGTTTTGTATAGAAAATATAGGATCCCCCATTCTTTTCGGTTCGCCTTTTAAGAAGAACAGCGTAAAATTTCTTCCATTCGGTTTGGCATCCGCTTAGGCGAATTCCATTATGGAAAACAATTTTTTAACTAAAGTGGTTGATAAGTTATGGTTATACATAAATTGAGGATTCGCCTTCGGCAAATGTTGTATCTTTTTGCCTCATTTTCTCAGTACTCTCCTCCAGTTATAAAACAACGAAGACGAACAGCAAAACGACAGAAAAGACAATTGTTAAGGCTTTTCGTTATATGGCCATATATTTTGAAAGGCTATAGGAACGGGTCTTGTCTTGTATGTGTGGGACCAATATACCTTAGACCTGGCTTCTTCTTCATTTCCATTTTAGTCCTTTCCTTCGATATATTTACTTTGCCTCTCACGTTATTAGCTTCAAAATGAGACCAAACTGGAATATCAACACACCTCAGGTTGTTCCCTTTATGCACAATTCCTTCCGTTTTCTGACATACGTACTAGGATATCGGTGTCTATCGCATCCGGCGACCCGTTTATTTTGAAAAATGTCCTTATGCAAAATTGATGTCGCCGTTGTCGTTGTCGTTGTGGCAATGGCATCAGGCAAACCGATATTGGCATCGTTTTGTGGTATGGGTATTATCTCTGTATATTGGTTGGTGTCTGACACACTGAGTGAACAACTTTGACAACCACAACGGAGACAGAGACACTGTGAAAGACACAAATCGAGACGTAGACGTAGCAGGAGTAAGTATTTGCTTTTATAAAGAGTGACGTGCTTTTGTGGGTGGTTGGGGCTGAAACGTCGGCCTGACGACAATGAGGCAAACGGATGTTTATAAGGAGGTATCTTAGCTAAAATTACTCTCATTTATTTTCATATCGTTGATGGGTGGAACACACCGTTTTGCGTCTTGAAGAGGACCCTTTATGATGATTTATCGGCAGTTTTTTTTTTTTGTGGTTCTTCTTCTTTTGTTGTATATAAGATATTAAAAGGTAAAAACTGAGAAAAATATCACCCAGAAGATACAATGAAGTTATTCTTCTTCATTGGTTTGGCATAAAGTCTATAAACGATCTGATAACGAAAAAAAAAAAAAAACTTTACCTTAAATAACACACAGAGTTCATGATATATAACTTCATTAATTATTATTATTATTTGGAATATTCTACTTGCTTTTTTAACTTACCGATGACTTTTTGAAGATGCTTCAAAATGAAAAATTTCATTGTTAAAAATGAAGATGAAAGTTATAATAATGTGATGATGAATTTCCTTTTGATGTAAGTCCGTAAGGAAATGGGTTTTATTTGCCACAACTTTTCTAAAAGAAATTATTTTTAAGTTTAAAAATAAGATGGATTACCAGGGATAGTAAGTAGTTTCTGATAGAAGTGTTTTTTTAGTTTCGAAAATAAAAATTAAATTAAAAATTTAAGAAAACAAAAAAAAAAAAAAGACAAAACTCAAAACACAGTTTTTCAAAATAACAAAATTTTACTGATTATATTCACCTAAATGGAAACACGGTAAACAGTTATTTTTTTTTTTTTTTTTTTCTTAAAAATATATGTATAAATTTCACGACTAGGTCGAACGAACTTGGTCTTAGAATTCAAGTTGTTAAAATTTTTAAAACTAATTTTTTTTTTCTAAACTATAAAATTCGTTCTTCAAATTAAAAAAAAAAAATAAGTTTAATTGAGCTCCAAGAAAAGTATAAAGTTAATTTTTTTTTAAGGATTTTTTTTTTCAAAATTGTAAGAGCCGTTTTTTTTTAAAGTAATTTTTATAAACAATTTTTTTAATAAAAATCTTTATAATAAGGCAGCAATTACTTATCAAAACCTTAAATCAAAATTCAAAAAAAAAAAAATCAATGCTTTGTTTTAAAAAAATTTGGTCTTCAAAAAAAAAAAAAAAAACAATTTTTTTTTTAAATCTAAAAAGGAATTTTTTTAAAAATTTTGTTTTTGATTTTTAAACTACATAAATGATAAAAATAAAACTCATCTGAAACTAGTATATGGCCGGTACCGATATTTTTCAGAAAAAATAATTCCAAACCTCTATATAGAGACTCCAAACACAAAAAAAAAAAATAAATTGCACGACTGGGGTCGCACGTACTTGCTCTTATGCTTAAAGTTACTATAATGTTAAAGCTTTTTATTCAAGAAATTAAAAATTTGATATTTTGAAGAAATTTCATAAGTAGTATAAAAAAATTAAATCTGTTTTTATAATAAATTAAACTCCGTTTTAAATTATCTTAAAAAAAAAAACAAATATGCCATTTTATTTCTTGTATAAAAAGGTATTTTTAGAAAAAATTTTTCGAAAATTGTAGGAGCCGTTTTTTTAAAAAATAGTTTTTTATATATAAAAATTTTTTTAACATTTTTCAAAAAAAAAGTTGGGATGCCATTTTGAAGAAATAATTAATTTACACATTAAAACTAAATTTCAAAATTTTTCATTAGTCCGTTTTCAAAAAATTGATTTTTCAAAAAAAATTTTTGAAATATTTTTTAAAAAACCAAAAATGCGTTTTTTGAAAATTTTCTAAAATTTTAATATTATCTTTACTTACACACTTTTGTATAAAAATTTTCATTTGAATCGGGTTAATGTTGTACGAGATATTCAGAAACGAAAAAAACCGTTCTATGACAGGTACCGTTAATAACGGTACAAACAATATTTTTTTTATTTAAAAAGTTGGCACTTATGTGTTGTACTACACACAAAAATTTTAATCAAAATCGTTAGGGCCGTTTTTGAAAAAAATTAACTTTTCTATTTCCGTTATATGGCAGGTAGGTACCGTTATTTTTGGTCATAAAAAAAATTTCAATTTCCCCTCTAGGGAATCACCAAAAACTGCTAACTACCAAGTTTGAAGAAAATCACTTCACTCGTTTAGGCTGCAGCTCCAGATAGAGACAGACACATATAGTATATATATTTATGTATATATTTATGTATATATAGTGGTTCTTCGGACTGGTACTTTAGCTTTCAGCACATGTCCTGCTTTTATTATAGCGCTAAAAGAAACTTGGAGATCGTTTTTTGTTTGTTAGTTAATTAAAATGTGCAAAAGGGTTTATATCGGATATTTTTCAATATCTTTTTTTTTAGTAAATTGTCATACTTGCATCAAACTAATTAAATTAAATACTTTTCCTGATAAGATTAATCAATTTGTCAATTTTTACTCCCTTACCTACATAAAATTTTAAATTTATAAATGTGCACCTATAAAACTGCCACAATAACAAACAAAATAAAACCTCATAATTTCCACAAAAAAGTAACTCACAAATGACGAGCTTAAAAGTCTATTAAATTTTAATCAAATCCCTCTCAATAATATATTTAATATTTCAGGTGAATAAAAAAATTATGCATTAAAAAATAAATTTCATTCGTAAAGCTTCTTGAAAAATTAAAAAAATAAATTTAAGCTCATAAAAATTCATTAAATACAAACGAAAAAAAAAAGAAATATGAAAAACACAAATTTATTAATCCCTTTACATTTTTTAAATTCCTTTTAAAAAAGTCTATCTTCAATAAAAAAAATGATCAAAAAAAAAAAAAAACATAAAAAGAATTACGATAGGTAAAACGAAACACAAACAAAATTCCATACATAATATGGTTGATTATTATTATTATCATCCAATAGCTACACATTTTTTATTCTTTTTTTTTTTTGATTAATTTTTTTATCTGTTTTACTATAAAAATATTTAAACCATAGATTACAATGCCAAATTTTGTTTTATTTCATTTTTCATTTAGCAAAAAATTAAAAAAAAAAAAAAAAAAACTTATGCAAAAGAATTAATAATTAAAACTGAAAGATCCCTTCATTTGCTGGTAAAAGTCACGCAAATATTATACATAATTAAAATTAATTGCTTTAAACAACGAATATAAAGTATAACAAAATATTATATTTATACACTTACACACACAACAAATTTGTGTGTATAAAAGTCCTACAACATACTCATTAATTGAATTAATTGAGAAAATAAATAAAACAAAAAAACTGAACAGAAAAAAAAAATAACATTAAAACGTGCCGATTTTATCATTTTGACAATAATTTTGCTGCGGCTTTTAAATATTTTATATACGCTATGATTTTTTTATTGACTTATTATTTTTTTTTTTAATAATATTTATTTAAATCAGTTTATCTTGATTGGAGTAAAGTACTTCAATAAAAAAAAAAACACACACACAAGAGGTAATTCCCCTGAAACACTATGATTTGATTTATTTCCTTTGTTTCTCGGAAACAATACATTTTCTAACACAAAC
Organism: Episyrphus balteatus; assembly: GCF_945859705.1. NCBI lineage: Eukaryota > Metazoa > Arthropoda > Insecta > Diptera > Syrphidae > Episyrphus > Episyrphus balteatus. The sequence continues at coordinate 51,756,393 of NC_079137.1, forward strand.
ACATGAATTTATTTTCATTGAAAATTTAGAAAATAATTTTGAATAACAAACTTATACACGAGGACGTGTATGTATTTGTTTGACTAAACTATCTCATGGAAAAATATGTCAAAGTTAAAAACAAAAACTAAATGTATCTCCACTGGGTCACAAGCCACTATAACAAAGGGTTTTTCAAAATTATTGCTAGTCATTTGGAGTGATCTTCATAATGAACATATGTGTGGGAAATAACTAAAGCGCTTTTGAAGTGAAAACTTCTATAGTATCGTAGTGATTTGAAACAAGATGAAAGGAAAAACCGACAGGAAAAATCAATTGATTATAACTTTTTTGCTTTAATAGAAACATGAACGAAATTTGTACTGTGTAGATAGGTAATGAAATAAACTATAATTGTACAAAATTTCAATTAATTTCATATTCAAAATTCTGAGATAACGTTGAAAAGATGTTCTTTTTTTTCTAGACACGTTATATCTTTTGATCTAGAGCACATAATGGGTGCGGAATAAAATTTGATTTAACTTTATAACGCATGCTGGCTGATAATATAACCTTTCATTTGATATATCACACATAACGGGACGTGCCAAGTTACTTAATTTAAAATTGAACAAAAAAACTTGAAAAATACCTTAAAAATACATGTGGAGATCTGTTGCCGATGACCACGACCAGCCACCAGTGTAGGAAGTAATCTCAGTTCGAAATTTATACATGATAAGCTTTAAAAAATTGTAGCATTTTTCTAGATGTCATACAAATATGATTGAAACATCATAAAGCTTATGATATAAAATTTTGTATAGGTTGTCATATAAAATAATCGAATTTAAGGTGATAGAAGCAAAAAAAGATTGATTTTTTTTTCAAGAAAAATGATTTTTTAAGGTTTCACTTTTACCAAGTGTGAATTGCACAAATTTTTGTGAAAATATAGATTTGGCGTCGCACAGTTGTGAAAATATTGAAAATTCAATGTTTTAATTCAATAAATAGTGCTTAAAAACATCAAGCAAAGTATTTCAAACTTCTTCAACTTTAAGAGACAAATACATTTTTTTTTTTTACATTAACACACATTTAATGAAAAATCTTATATATATTTTTTTTAGTTTAAGCTGGTTATTTTATATTTATGTAAATTAATATTTCAAATTAAGAAAACAATAATACGCCTTTTGACGTAAATACGAAAGATTTTCTAGAAATTAAATCATTAAAAAGGGCAAATAGGTTACATGACATGGTTAAAAAAAACAAATTTATTTCCTAAACCGAAAGCCGTAGGAAGTTTATTTCGTCTTAACCCAGGCAGAAGTGTTGAAAAATTTTTATTTGAAAATAGTTGTGAAAATATTGAAAATTCAATGTTTTAATTCAATAAATAGTGCTTAAAAACATCAAGCAAAGTATTTCAAACTTCTTCAACTTTAAGAGACAAATACATTTTTTTTTTTTACATTAACACACATTTAATGAAAAATCTTATATATATTTTTTTTAGTTTAAGCTGGTTATTTTATATTTATGTAAATTAATATTTCAAATTAAGAAAACAATAATACGCCTTTTGACGTAAATACGAAAGATTTTCTAGAAATTAAATCATTAAAAAGGGCAAATAGGTTACATGACATGGTTAAAAAAAACAAATTTATTTCCTAAACCGAAAGCCGTAGGAAGTTTATTTCGTCTTAACCCAGGCAGAAGTGTTGAAAAATTTTTATTTGAAAATATATCGAAGATATAAATGTTGTAATACAAAATGGTTATTGTTAGTAGGTTAATTTTTTTTTACAGAAATTCATTTTAGCTTTACCAATGGAATCATAATAATTAATATGAATTTTTGAATAACAGCTATTTGAGGGGTATTTTTGAGTGTTTTTTATTTTCAGGCACATTCGATAGTTTGCAAAAATTTTCAAAAATATAACATTTATGGATTGGATTTCAAAAACGATTTTTACGTGAATAATGGGAAAAACTTTTTTTTGTCTGATATTTTTTGACAGTTTTCAACCGTTTTCTATAAAATTGATTGGAAAAATAGATACCTAAAAAATTTTACTTAACTTTGTTTAACAATACATGCTCTACAAGCCATACAATCCTTAACTTAAAAAGTTCAAAAAAAATTGTAATTTTCCATTACATTATTTGTACTATACAAAACAACGATGATTCATTAAAAACAATCCAATTTAATTGATAAAAGTAGATATGCAATTTTAGTCAATGTTTTTTTATGACGTTATTCCGTAAACCAACTTCATATAGACATCTAGTTTTTTTAAGAAAGCATTGTACTTGGTATGACTGTTTTCAATGTCGCAATTTTGGCTTGCACCTTACTTTTAATTAAAAAAAAAAACAATTTTAATCTTTATGCTCAAAAAATAGAATTCAAAATTGCTCCATTTAATGCAAACATACACTGGGCTTAAGTGAAACTTACACAACGCAAACAGTAAAAATGTATAGATTTTTTAAAATTAAGGGTGATAAATTGGGTACGTTGAAAGAGTTGCAAAATTTGTTTAATAGTCCGAGAACAAAAGAATTATTTTGTATCAAATTTAAACAGTAAAAAAAAGTTGGTCTTAAAATCCATTGTCTTTCAGCTACAACATTAAAATTTTAGAACAAGACCTAAAATGTTCTTATTTTGACCGACTTTTTGGAAAATTTATTTATTTCAACTTAAAAAAAAGCTGCAAACTGAAATTTAAAAAATAATTGCACTCTTGTTTGTGTTGGCATGATGCAGTTCTTAAAAAACCTGCGTGCATTGTTTAAAATCCTTAAATTGATTTAGAATTCAGCTGTCAAGTTCTTTGTTTTTTTTTTTTTTTTCGTTAACATATGACTCTTATATTCTGCTTTATATGTGTTTCTTGGCTTTTTGCGTTGATAAAAAACAAGTGTGTTATGAAAGAAATTTAACCAACATTTTGCAGAAAAATTTATCAAATAATTATGAATTTAACAGAATGTCATTATTTTTTTCTTTCTAAAAAAAAAAAAAGTTTATTATTTCACCTCGACTTGATAGGCGTACCAAAAAAAAATGATTTGCTTGACTAAGCAAACAGACATTTATCACACTGCAGTGATATTAAAAGTTTGCCAAAAAAAGTCAAACTGTTTCTTGTTATATTTACAATATTTTTTTTTTTTTTGTTCTGTCCCATCTCGATGGTCTTGGTCATACCTATCATCATTCCAGCAAAAAGTAAAAAAAGAAGACACCTAGGAAACGGTTTCATTTTAAAATTGTTCACCCTTTTGTAAATGTCGCCATCTTTTAACAATAATTTATGCAAATATTCCAATCTTATCACACTAAATGAAAAAAAAAAAAAAAAAAATAGAAACAAAAAACTCAAAAGAAAAAAACATAAAATGAAACTCTTCTCTGTCCTGGTGTTTTCATAGAGAGAGAGGAACGAGAACAAGGCGCGAGCGATAAAAATTCCACTTTGACAACAGACCAATCCCATTTTAAGTGTTTCTTTTTTTTTCGGGGGGAAAACTTGACTATTTTGTTGTTGTTTTAGTCATGCCTGTGTGACAACACAGAGTTCCTATATACCAGCCAAATTGTTTTTCTTCACTCTATCTAGTTGCCAGTTGCCAGTGTTTGGGGGCGCAGCAGTCAGTGTCAATGTGTCTCGACTCTATGGGACAAGGGTAGCTCTAGCTTTTGGATGGTCTGAAGATACACACAGAAAAGGGAATGGGTTTCTATTATAATTTCGTCGTGTTGCTTTTGCCACTTTTATGCTATTTTTTCCGCAAAAAAAAAAAGAGGTTCAATGCAAACAAGAGAGATTTGAAGAAAATGAACACAAAAAAACCTGACCAACCAAATATGGCAGCAGTTAAACCTTTTGTTTCAATATACACTCACAAAGCCAGGCACAGAAAAGTTCAACAATGTCGCTCTCTGTATGTTGCCAATACTGACAACTAACGGCGGCGACGTAGTTACTTCAATAGAAGAGGATCCAGGATCCCTGTCACATCAGTCTTCACTGATGGATTCATATGAAAAAGGGTTTTATGCCAAAGAGATGAGCGCAGTCTTGTGTAAGAGATCTCTCAAGCAAAGCCAAAAGGTTGTGGAATGGGCTAATTGCTAAAAAGCATGGTTCTGGTCCAAATGGATTCTTGAAAAAAAAAAAATTCTTACAATGGGTCATGCAATTTTTATTAAGTAATAAGAAGCCTTGACACTTCAGACTTCAAAATCGTGAGAGACTTGTTAAGACTGACAGTTTCTTGAAATAAAAATCATGAACCTTTTTTCAGAGATTCGTTCGCTTTACTTAACTATTTTGACTAAAAATCCTAAATTTTTAATTAATCATAGATTTAAGCTGTTGTGAAAAAGTTTATAGTTTTTCTATAGTTTTTATCTCAGCTCACAAAAATACCACAACTTCTTTAAAAAGACATATTGGAATGTTGCCAGACCTGCTGAATCAGATAATAATGATGTCCTTATATCTGATCACCCAAAAAACCTGCCCATAGAATTCACATTTTATAAAACAAACTCTTATAGAAAAAAAGCCTAAAACTTTGTACAAAGATTTGCTGACTCACACCATCGTCCTTTCTTCCTGCTATCAAATCCCCATTCCCTCAATACCTCCCTCCTATACCACACAATTATATCTGGTACAATGTATCTTACTTTGTTGGAAATTCTATTCTCTCTATTGAAATTGAAAATTCAAAAATTTATTTCGAATTGAAATTTATCAAGATATGCAAATTAGTGTCATCTTATATTTATTCTTCTTTTTTTTTATATTTTGCTTATTTTTAGAGAGAGTTTTCTTCCCAAAGTTAGAGGTACAAAAAAATGATTTATAACGTTTAAATATTTTGACTAAGATTGCAAAAATTGAATTATTTACTTTGGATCAGAGAAGTATGATGATGACAATAACGACCAAGTCAACAAAAAATGAAATGAAAAAAAAAAAAAAAACTTTCAAAAGTCAGCCAATTTTGTCTTTTAAGAAAAAAAAAAAAAAAAATACATCAATAAATTGAGTTTATTTTTTTATTTTATGAGAAAATAAGGACACAACACAAATCACAGATAGCTATGTATGATTATGAAATATTTATTGACTAAAAAGAGGAGAGAGAAGAAGAAATAATAATAATTCATTCTTTTGTACCAAGTCAGGAATATCTAACAATGATAACAATAAATTCATATAAACTTTATATTTTAGATTTTTTTTTTGTTAAATAAGTTCTTTTACTGTGGAATGCTTATCCTTTGAATTAAAAATAGGAAAAAACTAGTCGCAAGAAGCAAATTTAAAAATTTGTGTTACAAATTCAAGTCTCTTAATTTTGTTTTCATTATCGTTCCATTGGTATGAATTAAGTATCTGTAAAAAATATCCCTTCTTTAAATGACCATTATGTCGAAGGGGTATCCCTTGCATTGTTTTTAAAAAATCGTTCAAAACTCAGTATTTACATTTTTAAAGAATTTTTTGTATTTATAAATTTATTTATTGAAGAAATAAATCTTTACTCTTTAAAACTCATCGTTTAGAAAATACCACGCTCTTTTACCTCTTTTTACCCTATTTAATGATTGAATTTTTAAAAATTATTTCTTAGTATTCACGTTATGACGTCACGTTTTTGAGATATGTAAGTATGTAGTTTAAAACTAATTTTTGTCTACGAAACGTGACGTCAAAGATTTTTTTTGACGTGATAACGTCTTATAAATCGATAAACCATGGCAGCCACTCCGAAAAAGTGACGCCATTTTCTAACGTTCCACTCTCGCACTTTCGCAGTGCGGCAAAAATTTCAATTTCAAAACTTAAAAATAAACTATTAGCTTATTTGAAAGATCATAATCTAAAGTTGAATAAATTTGAAGGTTTTTAAAAATTCCTTTCTTTACTAGGGTAAATGGGGGTAAAACAAAACTGCAAAAAATTGGCTATTTTCTAAACGCGACAATGTATAGAGTTGATTTTTGGGAGAGGGTCATAATTCTGCTTGTCAAAATTCTGTACAACAAAATTCTGTAGGGTCAAAATACTGTCAGACCATAATTCTGTACGTCATTATACTGTAAATACAAAATTCTGTACGTCAAAATACTGTATGAACAAAATACTGACTTGCAAAATTCTGTACGGCAAAATACTGTATTTTCAATACAGTATTTTTAACCCTCTGTAGGCACACCTCTTTTTTGCGAATTTAGTGTATACTTTTTCATGTCGCTAGAACTTTTTTCTGTCTCACTATTTTATAGAGAATCATATATGAAATTGATGTAGAATTTTCCGAGGAATTCGAATATTGTATTCACAATTTCAAAAAAATGTATTTTAACCCTTATAAAGACACTTTTTTGTGAACACCTTTTATTTTTGTCCTGCCAAATTCACACCCGTGTGCCGACAGAGGGTTAAAGAAATTTCCTTTGATAAAATAAAACACTAAATATTTCAAAATCAATATAAATTTAATTTTTTTTCAATCCGTTTTAGGTATGCAACGTGGTTTAATTCAGATTTTTTTTTTTTAAGTGTAGTTTTGTTTTCTCTCTCTTTTTTTTCGTAGCTAATAAAGTACCTAGATTAATCAGCATTAGAAGCTTGCCTCTTTATATAGTTGATCTCTTAGAAATTCATAGTAAACCCTCTTTTAAATATATCTGTATTTCAAAATTCTGTAAAAATGCTGTAAAAAATATCGTTTTGATAATGTAATGTGCGCGCGTACAAAACGATATTTTTTAAAGCATTTTTACAGAATTTTGATATACAGAATTTTGACCAACCAGAATTTTGCTATACAGAATTTTGTTCGTACAGCATTTTGCACATACAGAATTTTGACATACAGTATTTTGGCATACAGTATTTTGAATACAGAATTTTGCAACATACAGAATTTCGACCCCAACCCTTGATTTTTTTTTAATAGATAGATAAATTTATTACAAGACTGACAATGGGTTTGAAAAAAATTCTGAAAATTTTAAAAACTAAAACATGAAGTAGTGATTATAGGTAGGGGAAATTTTTTTTGACAATTTTAAAAACGTCATTCGAAAGCTAATAAAAAAAAAGTTAGGGGTCTGATACTAATTTTTTCTCTGCGTTTCGAAATATGAATTTTTGAAAAATACCTACTTATTTTGGGGTATTTTTGGATGATTTTTTTATTTTTTTTAATTTTTCGTTCAAACAATTTTAGCTCTTTTTGTAGATGTCTAATAGACATGATATGAGCTGAAGCAATAAGCTTTCAGGTTGTATACAATTTATTATAGGTTGTTATATAAAAAAATGGATTTTTGGGTGATGGAAGTGATTTTTTCACTTTTTTCATAAGAAATGATTGTTTTTAATAAATTATTTTAATACTTTTTTCACATTCAAAATGGTTTTATTCTTTAGAAGCAATTTTTGGCTTTTTTTGTAAGCTTTTAAAATAAAAAAATTAATATAATGAGAAAAGAAAAATGGTACATAATTTTTAATAAACGCTTCAATTGACTCATTTCAAACAAAAGCACACAACATGTTTTCTTACGACGATATCACGTAAAATCGTCGTCCGTAAACCGGCTTTACAGACAACCTCTTTTTTTTAATTTTGGATTTGAATTTAGAACATTAAGGCCCAATTTATTCACACTCCAATAAATTTAAATCCACCATTAAAAAAAGCGAAATTTTAAAATTTGTACAAAATGGAGAGTGAATAAATTAGGCCTAAAATCTATTAAGTACATTTTGGTTCAGCAAAAAAAAAAAAATAAATTGTCAGTTTTATTGAACACTGTAATTTTTTACTATTTTACTACATACATTTACTTTAAAACATAGGTGGCAACCATATAACACCAAAATATTCAATTTTTTTTATGAAACACAAGAGATCTCAAAATTCAAAATTGTTCTAGTTAAAAAAAATTCAATGAAATAGTGTAATAAGAGGTCTTAAAGTGTGTTTGACTAGGTACATAATTTGGCAATTTTTGGACTTTTTGATTTTTTTTTTAAGAATATGAATCTATAAATTCTAAATCTAAGGTCTAACACCCTTTTGACATGAAATTATTTAAATATCTAGCTTTATATGCTGTTTTGAAAAAGAAATTCTATTTAAAGCCGCCATTTTGAAAAAAAAAAAAAAAAATAAATAGTTGGAAGCTTTTTCGTATTTTCCATACATCAAACATCTTTCAGTGTACCTACCAAATTTCATGACATTCGTCAAAGAAGGCCATGCAAATAAATTTTGGATCCAAAAAGCACCAAAGTCACCACTGGGCGACGACGACACTACGCGACGGTTCTATAATTTTACAATTATTGCGCTCGCATGGCAATTTGATGTCATTGCCAAAAATATGAGACAATTTTGCATTTAAGTAATATAGGTTTCCAAAGAAAATTATAATAAAAAATATTAGATTTGAGAAAAAAAAACTTTTAGCTTTCGAAATATAATACATGTATCCAAAAAGTCTAAAAAAGATTGATTGTAGCTATAAAATTTCAATAACACCTTATAGTAAATAATTAAATATATTAACATCATTAAAAACATTTAATCGAAGGTGTTGTTTTTTCACTATCCAATTTTTAAATATAAAAAGAAGACTTCTAACTACAATTTTTAATATTTAAGGTTTGGTCACTGTGGTGTATGAGTAACTTTATCTAATATATCTATAAATCTCATGTCGCAGTGTTTGTTACCAAACTCCTCCGAAACGGCTGGACTGATTTTTATGAAATTTTGTACACATATCGGGTAGGTCTGACAATCAGCCAACATCTATTTTTCATACCTCTAAATTGTTAGGGTGGTTCAGCCAAATTTTTTTATATCTTCTTGGAACGATCTTTTCGAAATTTTTTGTGTATTTCGGGAAGTCTGAGAATCGGCCATTCGACCAACATGAATTTTCATATGATAAAATGGTTATTGTGGTCCAACCAAAAAATTTTGTATCTAATTTTTTTTTTAACAATTTTATGAGTTCAAAAAAGTTAGTTTTCCAACTCATACGAAAATCCAAAATTCGTAATATTTCATATTCTAAATACAGAAACTTTAGGCCTACAAACATCAATCTTGATAATGCGATCAAGAGAACTCAAAAAACACATTCTTTTATTTATAAAGACCTGTAATTGATATTGTGACCCGCTTTTTTTTGGAAAAGATTGACACATTTGAAAATTGGAAGTAAATAGCAGAAGAGGCGTAACGAAGTCCGCCGGGTCAGCTAGTTTTCTATAGAAAAATTGGAAGACTTAATACAAAAATTCTAGCGAATTAACAGGGCTTTCCGTTCTTTAACTAAGAAAATTTAAGAGATAATTCGCCAATAGATAATTTGTACAAAGGAAAAAGAGGATTAAGAAAATATAGGAACGCGGATTCTACCTGGTTTAGACATTCGCGTATCAAAATTGATAGAAAAAATTGGTGGTTTTGAACCTATCCTTCGGCTATGAGCAAGTTTTTGTAAGTCTATATGTTAAAAAACTTTCAAAGAAGTTCAACAAAATAACCAAAACTGACCCTTTTTTTCTTTGTTCTAAGCACTTTTTAAATCAGACCATGAAATAGTATATAAAATCTCTATTCGTAAGCATTTTTCTTTGTTTTTCCAACTTTGAGTACAAACAAAACAATAATTTCATAGTCATTTAAATAAATATGTAGTTTACAATATCCCAAGAAAGCTCTCTCTCTCAATATTTTTTTGGTTAGCAAATGTAGCTCTTAAAGGATAGTATCCTCGTCCGGCATCACACATTTAAATAGCGGTATGTAATGCATACAATAATGCTACTTATCTGCCTTCATGGCAAATGCAACAAAATACCAAACAAAAAAAGACGTTAAATCTTCTCGTTCACACTTTGCAAACACAAAAATATCATTTCTCCATCGTATCCTCGTCGTCGCATCCCATCGTGGCTGTCGTGCTAATGCTCAAACACTTTCCTTCCTGTGTGCATTGCACACACTTGGTAGTTTTTAAGGATACTTCCATACTACACGTTTCGATGAAAACCGCGAGTACGAGTACACAGAGTTGCACAAAGTCCATAGAAAGGACTTTCTATAGTTTTGTTTCCACCCCAAAAAAAAAAAAGAAGAAACAATTTATTTTTATTATTCCTCACTGCAGTTTTATGATGATTTCTTTTTCTTGTCTCGCCTTGCCCCCAAAACGAATTTATCACCGAATCCTATTTCCTGTGGGATGTGCGGTTACTGAGTATACAGTAGTTTGGTATATTAAATGGAATTCCCATGCCCAAAATAGAAGAGCCTGGGTCCCGTTCCGTGCCGGCGTGTGTTTTGTGTATTCTTTGTCAATAAAAGTCATCATTATCATTGTGTCTTTACGTCTTCGTCATCGTCATCGTCAGTATGAAGAGTAGGAAAAGTTTTCTTAAATTGCTTTGGTTATACCGCGGCGGCGGTAGTGGAGTTGCGAATGCATATAGAAGAAAAAAGAGACAAAGGATGTAATCCTTTTGTTTTCAAAGCTTTCAAGTTTGTTGAATACTGCTCCTGGGATATGTAAATAAGACAAATAATTACATTTTCTAAATGGGAGTTGGAAAACAAAAACAGATGCATGCGCGTGATCTGAAACAATAGTTTTCTTTTCTTATACATTTTTGAGTTTCATTTTTTTGTTTTGCTTTTTGTAGTTTTTTAGTTTTGTTTTTCTCTGCAACATAGAAAGAAACGTGGCGGTTTTGTTAGTTTGTTTTTTCGTCTGTATTTTTGGTATTTTTCAGGACCGCGATGAAAAGCAAATTTTTTTGTTTTGTTTTTTTTTTTTTTTTTCAAAGCTAAGCTACTTCATTTGGAATTCATGAAAAGTTATGAAATAAAAAAATGTATATCTTTTGTTTGAATTTTCAAGCAAATGATGTTTTCCATTAGGTACTGAACCAATATTGTAGGAATTTATACATGTTTTGTTATTCATGCATCAGAATAAGATTTCTTGAAAAAAAAAACAACAACAAATTTTATTAGATTTACGCGACCAACGTAAATAGCCTTCATTCCTGCAAACTTCTTATCAGCAGATATTGACTTAACGTGTAAACGATATGAAAGTTGCCAGTATTCATGTCAATATAAAAACGGCTATCGGAAGTATTTCAAACATCTGAATTAACTTGGAGTCTGTTAGAGCCAGTTAATGTGCAAACCTGGGTCAGCCTTGTTTCAAGTTTTATGGTGTTTTCGTTTGGTAAAAAAATCAATTTATTTTTTGATCTAAATCTGTCAAAAAAACTGTTGTTGGTTGTTGCGACTACTTAACTGTAGTTGAACAGATCAAAAATTGTTTTTTTTTTTTTTGACAGATTTAGATCAAAAAATAAATTGAATTTTTTTACCAAACGAAAACACTATTAGGTTCATGAATTCAGCTATAATTCTATTTTAAAAATCTTGCACTGTAGCTAAACCTCAAAGTCATATCTACATATTTCAGAATTAAAACTTCTGAATCCCAGAATAATTAGTTTTTGAACTGGTCCTCTAGTTTTGTCTTTCAGCATATATTTCGTTTAGAACATTCCTTCTGCGATAGGCTGTATACAATATTATTTTTTTTTTAAACGGCTCTGACGATTTTCATTTTTTTTTTTTATTTCTGGAAATTACTTTTCATACAATAAATCAATAAATAACATACTCTTTGTTTTATGGCCCCCTTATGAAATTCCTGAAAAAAATGAAATTACATTTTTTTTTTCGATAAAATTTTGAGCTTACAAATTTGGTCCAATTTGAATACTAAGCAAAAAAAATTCTATAAATTGTTGTTGTTCGGTCATTTACGATAGAGTCGAAATTAAAAAAATAAAATCTGTTGTAAAAGGATTTTGTTTACTTCTGTTACATTTTTGAGATCTTAATATAACTACATACGCAGTATTCAATAGTAAAAGATAGAAAAAAATACTTTTGTTTTAATGTTGGAAATGGTCTCCGGAAAATTCATCGAAAACAATTGAATCGTTTATTTTCAAAACATGATAAGTCCACTTTTTTTCAAAATTCGTTTTTTTTTTAACTGAATATGTTCTTGGGGTATAACCACACCTGCTTTCAAAAAATGAACCATCTACTCAGTCTATATTCGATTTTACAACTAAGCGAAAAATTTTTTTATTGTCAAAACATGATAAAATTCCCGGACTTATCATCATTTGAAAATAAACAGCAACTTTTTTACGAGTAATTGACTACACATAAAGAAGCTGACTATTGACTCAAAATCTTAGGTTGAAATCGTCTTTCAAGTAAAATAACTACTTTTATTAATTTTAAAACTAAATTCACATTCGTTTATTTTCAAAGTATGATAAGTCCAAAATCGTTTTTATTTTTTAAGTAAATACCAAACGATATTCTGTAGCTAGGTAAAAGTTCTACAAAATATATTTTTTATACACTTAACAAAAGAAAATAGAACGTTTTTTTCTTCTCCTGAAAAATTTGAAATCATGGACTTATCATGTTTTGAAAATAAATGATTCAATTATTCTTTTTCGAACAAAAAGCAATTTACTGAAAAAAAAATCTTCAAATAACATTTGCCATTCAAAAAATGTATCATTCGAAAAATTGCTATTTGAAGAACTGTCATTCAAAGAAGTGTTAGATAAGAATATTATAAGTCAGAAGTAGTAGTCTTTCAGAAAAGTGGAATGAAGTTTTGAGTAATGCATATAAATTGATAACTTTTTCAGTATTGACCTGCGCCAATTTTCTTATGAAGCATAGTTATCTTAAATTATTTTTTTTTTTGAAACTAAATTAAAGAAATTCCACAAACTTAAAAATCCAAATTTTTGACTTGAAATCTTCTGTCCAAACGGCAATGAATTATTTATTTTCGATGAATTGATATTTGAAAATTTTTGATTCATCTTGGGTAAAAGGTGTTCTTTTTATGGGTACTTTTTTTCATGCACGTGTTCGGCATAAAATATGCGACCAGTAAAAATAAAACAATGATTTACTATTCCTTTCTTCGTTAATTTAAATTGTACGTTTAAGTTAAACTAACATCAAAAAGATGTTTGATACTGGATTTGCGTATACCTGTTAAATTCAATGAAAAAAAAATCGAAAATTTGAAAAAAAGTTCAATAGACTTTCAGAGCCAATATTATGCTATTTATTGATTTTTTTTTAAATAACTTTGACATCAATTTTCTTTCAAAAGTTTACTATGTTCTTGATATATGTATGATTGCCAACTATGCTTAAATATAAAGTTTAAAAAATATAAAATAATAGATAACACTGGTTTACAAGGGTTTTGTTGCCGAAACAAAAATATACTTTTCTGAAGGTTTTCGGTGTGCTGAACTCGAATCAGAAGTCAGAAAGAACTAATCAGCTCCCGTTTTTGAGATATTACCGTTAGAAAATGCAAAAAAACGTTTTTTTTCAGTTCTTCGGACCTTATTATTTTGTATAAGGACAATTGTTTGAGCATATTTAGTAAAGATAATGACGTTATAAAATTTATAAAAATACCAAAGAACTGAGGATATCTCGATCAGTAAGAAAGATATCGCAAAGATTTAAACAGATTTAAAAAGGTGGAAAATAGTTGTTATAAAAAACGTTACCAAATATGCTCAAACAATTTTCTTTATATAAAAGAATAAGGTCCGAAGTACTGCATTTTCTAACGGTAATATTTCAAAAACGGGAGCTGATTAATTTTTTCTGACTTCGGATTCGAGTTCAGCACACCGAAAACCTTCAGAAAAGTATATTTTTGTTTCAGCAACAAAAAAAAACTTTAATTTTGTTAACCAGTGTAATATACAATATTCAACAAAAATGATTTATTTAAGCAAAATATGGTTTATAATAGATTTTAATATTCTGATTTCAAAACCGGAGATAAAAAAAAAAAAAAATTAAGTCACGTTCCTAAAATAAAAAAGCATTTATAAGTTATTATATTTCAAGAACGTTACGTCATAAATTTTTAATTCCAATAAACGATTTTGGGCACCAAAAAGGATGAACGTTACCATTGTTTGACATTTTTAGGAATAAATTTCAATTTTAAAATTTCTCTCAAAGTGGAAGAAATTTGTATGCAAAAAATAGCTTCAATAAGTAAAATTTCAATACAATGGTATCAATAAGAACATTAAACTTATTTACAAATAATTGCTCCTAGCTTCAAGGCGTACCTATTCACAAAACACACCAAGTATTGCTATAGAACCTATATCTTCAGTAAAAACATGCTTACATCCCTCAAAAATAATCTAAAAAAAAGTTTCATTCTCCAATCACTATATCTGTCATCTTTTTTATTAAAACTCGATTCTCTTTATTTTCGAGATCATAATTTTGTTTTTTTTTTTTTTTGTCCCCCGGCCAACTGAAAATTACAACAAACACGTTCAATTTCAATTTGTTCATTAATCCATAACTTCCGAAGGACACACTATTGGACCGTTCGTTGTTCCCTTTGGTCCACCCCAGGTCTCCAGTCTTGGTCCTGATCCTAGTCAATACTCGTGTATTAGATGCATATCAAACGACCTCCAAAAAAAAAAAAAAATCCCAAAACACACAACCCAGCTATGGCCTATGTATAAACTCTTCGCTCCGTTAGAAATTGATACTCATAAAATTATTGGGAGGTTATTTTCGGTCGCATATGGTCGATAGGGATTGTTAATACATGAAAAATTGCACAATAAAATTATATCACGATCATCGCATAAAATTGTTCCTATGAACTTTTTCGTGCAAGCTGTCTTCGTATATAGATGATTTTTTTTTTTATAATCCCGTTCTCCTAGGGGGATTCTTGAATTTTCCTCCACATCGACATCGACTCTCTCTATCGAATATTGCCATTGGAGGAGGCGCACTTGTGCTTTGTGCCTTGTGTGCTGCTTGCTCCAAGCTCCAAACAAACTAAATAAAAACGAGAATATTTCCTAAGCGTTATTTTTTGAAAGGACCTTAACCATAACCACACTATACTATACTCCTTTTGCTGGGAAATCAACCTCATCTATTGGATACACCATACCACCACACAACAACAACCAACTAACAACACAACAGCAACTGGACGCCGACATCGGGAGGGAATAAATCATCTGGAAAATTTATGGTTAAGACCTGTTTCCGTTGGCATAGGTTATCCCTGTAACAGGAATCCAATCGTTGACCTATAACAGTTGTTGTTGGGGTTCGATATCAAATCCAACATAGAAAAAAAAAATATTAAAGGGGGAAATACATATTTTCCACTTGGAAAGGGTGGTGGTGGGAGTCCTAGCCATCAGATAGCAGTAGGTTAGACTATGGCAGCACCGTATTGTAGCCGTTTTAGGATTCGGTTTCTTTATATTCTCTTCTTCTTCTTCGGCTTCGTCGGTATGCCCAAGTGGAATTGGAGTGTTGCTGTTCATGAGCCACAATGTAAACAGATTTTACGTTGTACTCATGTTCGGTTGAGTTATTTCTCTAGGGAAATCAGTAACGCTTCGAGTGGTAGTCATAAATATTGCTCTCTACCGACCGACGACGACTACGAATCGTTGTTGTTTTTCAAATAAAAAGACAAAGAACCTGCCAGACACTGGCACGAATACGAATACTAGCAGCCAGCACGAGCAACAGACAAACAACATAACATTGCGCTCAGGTACCTTGAGTTCTCTCTCTCTCACAAACTTGGGTAATTTGACCAGCATTAATATGAATCTGACAACTTTGGGATTTGAATATTCGTGTAAATTGGTTATTAGCTACTGCATAAGGCATTGCTTCTTCAATTTTGATGAATGTTGAAATTTCTGGTTACATGTAAATACTTTTTAATTGGTCAAAGATGTGTATTCTCTTGGTATTTTTTTGTGTGTTTGAATTGAAAATGTATTTCATTTGCATTTAAGGAATTTAATTTTTGTGTTGTGGTCGCAGCAAGAAAGTAAAGGAATGTAAATTTCATTATTTCTTGAGATGTTTTTAGTAGTGATGGGAACTATCGAATGATTTGAACTATCGAATAGTTTATTCATTTATTAATTCCAATAAAAACTATCGAATAAACTATTGAATAAACTATCGAATAAACTATCGAATAAAAAAAACTATTCGAATAAAAAAAAAATATCGTTTAAGAAAACTATTCAAATGAGAAAACTATCGAATGAAAAAACTATTCAAATGAAAATAGTAACTGAATGAATGATTTAAAACTATCGAATGAATGAATATTTTACAACTATAGATAGTTTGATAGTTTTTATTCTACTAATTCCGAATTCATTATTTCTAAAAAAAACACCCTTTCACTTTGGATAATTTTGAAGACTGTGTAAATTCTTAGTTCTTTAACAAACGAAACTTTTACACCTAATTTAAAAAAATTAACAAAATGTATGTCAGCTGTTATGATACCTTTCTCACACATATAATTCAACCCCTAAAAAAAAAAAACACCCTTTCACCAAGAATATTTTTAAAAACTTCATGGATCCTTTATCCCTGTTTAATTTTAAACCTTCATCCTGAATTTCTTCAGTGTATTATGTTTTTCATATGGGTTTGTATTTATATTTTACTTATTGAAGTAAAAAAACAAGCACCCTTCTTGTTTCAGTAACTTCTTTAAGAGCAATCGTATTGACTTTATTTTTATGTTATTAGATTCAGCATCAAAAAATACTTTAAAAACATGTGTCGAATTATTATGTACCAGAAACAAATTTTTTCACTGTATTCCACGAAAAAGAAACATACTTTCACTTTCACACAATTTTTTTTTGTAGACTTTTTTAATTTTTGTTTCTCTAGTTTTAGTTCAATATATACCAAACATATTCTTTATCTTGAAATAAAACTTGAATTCCATTTGAAAATGCCCATCATTTAAACAAATACGAGTTGCCAGTGAACACTTAACCTAATAGATATTGACGGAACGGTTAAAGTTGAATATAATACACTGGTTGATGTGTTTATTTATGAGTATTGGTAAATAAAAACATATAATATTGAGTGTTAAAAATTATACAAAATAATTCTTAATTAAGTGACAATAAAGACAAAATATTATTTAGAATTTTTGGCAAAGTTATTTATCAATTCATATCTACTCGATGAAAATCCTAAGTTTTCGGACCAAAGTGTCAAATGCAACAATCCAATCTTTGGCGTATAGAGGCGTATAAGGGTCAAAATCATGGAGGTGGAAAATTTTATGTTCAGGCATTTTTTTAAATCAAAATAACATTTTTTTAAAGCTTTTATCTCATTTACCAATTAAAATAGTTGGCACGCATCTAAGAATATATTTGTTTCGGTTAGAAAAGTTTCCATTTCTTTTTTATTGCATCTAATATACCCAAAAAAGCGTTCCCGGACATGTCCATAACTCAAAAACTCAAAATCAAATTTCTTAAAATCACATAAAAGTTAATTATTTTTGAGTATTTCTTTTCTTAACACTACATATACACAATACTTTTTATTAATTGGTACATCTCTTACAAAAAAATTAAGTTTTGTTATTTTGTATACATTGATAAAAGTTGTCCCAAGAAGAATGACACATAATACCAACATTTATTAATGTATCAATATTTTAATCATCTAACGTACAAAAGGGTGCTGCAAGCAGTTTTTAAAGTTAATTTTATATAGATTTATCATTCCACACCTTTTTTTATGGATAAATATATAAAATGTATGTTAAAAAACTAGTTTTAGTTTCATTTTTAAGTACGGTACATCAATTAACCGTCATTCCGGGAACGCTTGTTTTGGGGTATAGCTAGATTGAAATTTAAATTTATTGGTGATATTATTATCAAAAATCGAGGCCACTAGATACAATATAATCTCTAAAATATTTCGTTTTACTTTGTTACACAAAAAATAAAAATAAATTAAGGTCAAAACGTCATTTCAGGGAACGTCATTTCAGGGAACGCTCTTAGAATCTGAATAAATAATGTAGTCTTACACTCATTATTTTGCATTTTTTGGGTATTTTTACTCAGTATCCTATCTAAGTATGGCTGTAATAAACAATTTTATCAAAAAAGTTACAACGAAAACAAAAGAAAAAATTACTTATGGCCTAAGTGTTTCGGAGGTGCAAAAAAGCATTTTTTTTTTTGTAGAAATCTGTCTCTGCCCCCAAGAAATAAACTTATATTTTTGATTTATTTATATAACAATATATCATTCACATTGATACTATTTCTAGACGCCTAAAGTCGTTTTGAACAGATTACCACCATTTCGAGGAACGTTTTTCTAGTACTAATTTTTGGGGTTTGGAGGTAAATTGAAAAATATGTATATATTTTTGTGCTCTGCCCGTTCATGATCCGAATTATGGCTAAAGCGAACATTTGAGATGAAATTTGTATCATAAAACAAAGTTGATTTTTTAAGAATTCGGTCATCGAAATTTCCCACCTCTATGATTTTGACCCATACCTACACGATGTAACATTGAAGCCAAAAATTATCTCTTTGAGTCGAATAATTTCCAAGATCAAGTCAATATTAAAAAAACATTATTAAATAGCTTCTATTTTAAGTATAAGTAGGCAATTTGTTTGAGTTGATGTACGATTATGTTAAGAGTTCAAATCTAGTAGCCTGGTTTGCATACTAAAGGCTTAACTGAAAAACGTTTTTGTGCCAAAATTAAATAAAATTCATGAATTCTTGGAATATTAACCCTTTCGAACCCAAGCTATGAAAATCAATATTAAAAAATGTTTTTTCGGTATTATCGGGTCAAAAACATCACAACTAAGAAATATGAATAGCAAAAAGTAATATTCCAAAATAATAAATAGCAAAACTAATGTGTTATTCTCATGTAACATGCACTGCTTATGATCACCAAAAAAAGTCGGAGAACTGAGAAAATAACTTTTTATGAAACTATAATGTATGCTACTTCTTCTAAGCAAAAAAACAAAACACTTTCTGCATTAACATTTTTTATATCTTTTTTTCATAAGTATGACCATATATAAAAAAAATGTTTTGCAAAAAAAAAAAAAATGTGAATTTTAGTCAATTTTTCGATAAAAAAAAAATAAAGGTATGATATTTGACTAACTTTTTGTAATAATCCAGTAACTAGGCATTATTATCTTTCATTTAAGCCATTCGAAACCTAAGAAATTGTTTAATTTAATATTTTTTATGAATTTTTAAAACAAATGTTACATGAGAGTAACGCTGGGTCCGAAAGGGTTAAGCTTTTTAAAAAATTTTAAAATAATTTAAATAAAAACTTAAAAAATAATATAAAATTTGGTTTAAAGTTATAAATGTCCTTAAATGTTTTGACCGTTTAAGAAAAATAATGTTAAAATAGTTGATGCGATTTTATTAAAAATACATTGTATATACAAAAATAAAAAAATGGCATGCTATTAAATAGTAAAATTCTGCATATAAAAACAAAATTTCAATAAAATTAATCCATTTTCAAAGAATTGATTATCGAAAAATAATTTTGAACTTTTTTTTTAAATCTTAATTTTACTGCACATGTTTTGCAAAACTAAGAATCTAGTAAGTGTTGCATTTTATTTTGTTCCCTTAAATATTTAAATTTATAGGTATTATCAACATTTCTCAAATATACCAACATTTTTATATTTTGATCTTTCCCAACTTATTCAGTTTTGTATTATTTTTTGTTCAGCTTCAGAACCTTATGATGCCGATTACGCTTCAACTCAAAATGAGAAAATTTCCTGCTTCTAGAAAATCATATCAAGGACAAATGTGTACGATGGCTGCTTAAAGACATCAAAAAGATGTGACATGACAAAAGGTAAAAATGTCTTAAATTAAAAGCTTAAAAAAAAATTGCATTTATTTTGATTGTTTAAGAAGGTTTACTCGATGAACCTAAAAACAAATTACATATATCCAAATCAAACTAATTAATTCACAGGAAGTTGGAAATTTTTACTTTCTTAGTCCCAAAAAAAAATTTCTAAAATTAAATCTAAAAACTAAGAGACTCGTCATAAAGTAACAGTCACCCTTCATGATTTTTAACATAATTAAATAAAATTATAACTTCTAGCATATCCTTTGTATATTTTTCTTGCATAATATTCACTAACTCGCACATAAACAAAATAGTCACTTTATTTTTTTGTTTGTTTTATATCTCGCAGCTAATTTTCACAGGAATAAAACTAAGCAGAAAAGTTTAATACAAAAGCATTTCTAGGAATTTCATATTTTTACAACTAACAAAAAAAAAAAAACTTAATTATAAAACAGAAAAATAAAATAACAATAACAAAAAAATTCATACAGCTCTAACTGTGGAATGTAAATGAATTCTATGTTCCCCTTTGGAAATAAAAAAGAATCCTGTGTGAATACAAAATAATAGAGTAGATAAAATAAAACGGGATACGAAGAAGAAGTAAACAATAACAACAAAAAAATAGAGTTTTTTAAAATTATTATTGTCAATGAGTGCGGACCGGACACTTAGGTGGAGTGTATAGTATACACTGTATACTCTTTTTTAAAAGGATAGCTGACTTTATATTTAAATTTTTTTTTAATTTTTATTTTTTTAATTCAGTCGACAGAGTTAACTATGAATATATATAATAATAACCACAGCCACTGACCGCAACTCTGCTTCCTGACAACTTAGCGAGTAAGTAGGAAAAAAATATTGTTTGTTTATGAAGCTTATTTATTTTTTGTATATATGTTTTTTTTCCTGGAAGTATTTAAACACCTTGATGAGATTAAAATTTTGTAAACAAATTTTAAAGAGATAAAATTATCATTAAAAAGACATTTTAACTGAAAAATAAAGTTAAAATGAAAAAATTTAAAATTCTGCAAACTTCGGTTATAATTTCACATTCACAATATATTTTCTGTCAATTTTTGTCCAACGTATTAATCTCTTTTTATTTTTGAACAAAAAATGCTGAAAAAATTACTTAAGGGCTCTCAGAAATTGGGTTTAATGGTTTTTTGTGAAACTTCCAGATATCTCTTCTTTGAACCAGTATTTAGCAACCCATGCTTATAATTTATTTTTCCTCTACAACATTTTTACTTGCGATATAGATACTATATGTCAAGTTTGATTGATGTCAAACTTGGTACATATGTAGCGTTATTTGGCGACTCTCCAGAGGGGTTTTTGGAATTAATTTTTTTCGAACAAAAATAACGGTAGATACTTGTCATATACCGATTTAAGTAAAGTTGAAATTTTCAAAAAATTTTTGAAAATCATTATTAACGGTACTTGCCATAGAACCGGATTTTTTTTACTGCTTTTTCGATTTCAACGAAACTTGCTGTGAAAAAGCATTTATGTAATTTTAATACCTATAAGTACTGTGACCATCCCTCCCGGTTTACCCGGGACTGTCCCGTATTTCTATAGTTTGTCCCGGGTTTTTATTTAATAAACCCGGGACGTATAAGTGTCCCGTATTTTGTAATTTGTCCCGTGATTGTCCCGTATTTCAAAATTCTCTTATTTGTGTATTTAAAATTTTAAATACTTTGCACGGAAAACAAGAAAACAGTGGTTGGAAAACAAAAGCTTTTTTATTTTTTGAATAAAATTATTAGTTTTAAACATTTTTCGTTAATTATTTAGTTCCAGCTTGTAGTTTGTCAGGTTGAAAAGCTACACCAGAAACATTTTTTTTCGAATAATGGAAAACATGTGAAAGAGGAAAAAACCCAGCTAAATTTAAAAAAAGGACATTTTAAAAGTTAAATTAAATATGACAAAATTTCAAAATCATTTAAAATAAAATAAAAATGTTAAAAAATATTTTTTTATAATTTATTTAACAGTAGTTACCCTTTTCTTAATATCTGATTTCCTCGTAAACGACTAGGACCGGTTTGTTAACACTCGATTATTTTTTAATCAAAGATTTTTCTATGGAATAATCCTTGATTAAAAAAAAAAACGACTGTGAACAAACGAAAATTTTCCCACTAACCCTTTCGGACCCAGCGTTACTCTCATGTAACATTTTTTTAAAAATTCGTAAAAAATATTAAATTAAACAATTTTTTAGGTTACGATGGCTTAATTGAAAGATAATAATGCCTAGTTACTGGATTATTACAAAAAGTTAGTCAAATATCATACTTTTAATTTTTTTTATTGTGAAAGGGACTGAAATTCACATTTTTTTTTTTTGCAAAAAAAAATTTTTTTTATATATGGTCATAATTTTGAAAAAAAAGATATAAAAAATGTTAATGCAGAAAGTGTTTTGTTTTTTTTTTCTTAGAAGAAGTAGCATACATTATAGTTTCATAAAAAGTTATTTTCTCAGTTCTCCGACTTTTTTTGGTGGTCATAGGCAGTGCATTTTACTTACATGTAACATGAGAAAAATACATTAGTTTTGCTATTTATTATTTTGGAAAATAACTTTTTGCTATTCATAATTCTTAGTTGGGATGTATTTGACCCGATAATACCGAAAAAAACATTTTTTAATATTGATCGTCATAGCTTGGGTTCGAAAGGGTTAAATACATTAAGAAATCTTGATATCAAAATTAGGAAAAATTATGAAAACTCATTTTATTATTTATTTATGTATTTATGTTTTTTTTTTCAAAATTATCCAAAGAATATTTATCTGTCCCGGGTTCCGCTCCTAGAAATATGGTCACCGTACCTATAAGTCAAAAATAAAATTTCAAAAATAAAAAATTTTGGATTTTTTAAAAAATTTTGAATTTTTTTTTTTTTTTGAAAAATCAAATTTTCGAAAACGGGATATTGAATTTTTTTGAAATTTTGTTTTTAGATGTTGATTAGTGATTTCTGCAAAATGGCATACCAATTTTATTTTTAAACTTTTTTCCAAAAAAATTTATAGAAAATTAGTTAAACGGCTCTAACGATTTTGAAATTTTTTTTCTAAAAAATCATCTTAATATATCAATCAAGACTGCATACTTGTTTTGGAGGGAAATTTGATTTCAGATTTTGTTTTATTTAAAAAAAAAAAAAACGAATTTTATGTTTTTTTTTATTTAATTTTTTTTTTTGTAAATGGAATTTCTCAAATTTATATATAAAAAGACTTAAAAAATTAAGTATGCATTTTATTTTACTTCACATTCTATTTTACTAATAATTTATTAAAACTTGTATGTTTTATTAAAATTCAATGACTAACGTTAATTTTAGAGCCGCATTCAAATAATTACATTTTAAAATAGTTTATTTTATTTACTAACTTGACCTATTAAAGTTTTTAAAATAGTACGCATAGTTCAAAAGTTGAAACGAAAAATATTTTCATTTACATATATTCAACTAAACAGGGTAAGAATTGATGGCAATACTAAGTCTTCTATACCAAAAAAAAAAAATAATGCAATAACAATAAACTCCAAATTTGAATATAAATAAAAGTGAAACATTAAAAGGTATCCCAAGAAGCAATATAAAAATTCAATTTTTGCCCCAAAACCAAAAAAAAAAACTTATAAATAAAATTTAAACAAAAATTTAACATGAAATGCTTTGAAAGTATTCTACGAAAACAAATTGCATGTGAAGACTTAAAAATAATATCCTTTCGTTTGCACATGCTACCATCAAATATTGCAAACACCCTCCAAGTGAACTAAAAAAGATTGCAATACTCTTCATCACTATGAATACGGGTATTCCTCATGCTCCCTTTATTGTGCACTATGCTACTTTTACAGATAGGTACACTAAGTCAATGTCTTTTGGTTTTGTTTTGAAGGAATTTGAAAAAAAAAAAAAACTGTCTGACGAAATTTCAATTTAAAGTGTAGATATCGATCATTCTGTTGTTCAATTCAATGGCTTGAGTTTGAATGTGATACCTAATTGAAAATGACATTGGGATATTAAATAAACAGTTTGCGTCTTTTTTTTTTTAAGTCGGAGCGAGTTGCTCTGAGTAAGGCTTGAGCCAATGCAAATCTTCAAAAACTAGTTTTGTCCTAGAATGTGAACTTTACACATAAATCAAGGACAACTATTAGATAAAACACAGTTACAATCTAATATTTCGCAAAAAATATAATTAATGTTAAGCTCAAACAGGCACTTTAGATACAATATACAAAAAACCCCTATTTCCGGACAGCTCATCCCAATTTCTTAAAAAAACTGATTTACCACAATAATGGTCAGTAAAACTCACCCACTGAATTTTATATTCTTTTGTCCTTCTAACCATTTTGTGGTGTACAAGAAGTTAAGTCCCAGGTTGAACTCTCGCGCACTGGATAGAATTACTATATTCACCTACTTAACCAAAAATGAAATATTATATTTTCAATTTAAATTTGTGTGTTTTTTTTTTTACTCCTTTTTTTTCACTCAACTGCTTGGTTGTCTCAGTTACAAAACTAACACCCACATTATCCTTCCTCCTCTTATGTGTGTGCATATATATTTTTTGATCCTTCGGGCGGGGAAATGAAATGCTTTTGGTTCTTTATTTCATCACTGCAAAGGACACCTACTTTATCATTTTGTCATATAAGATTTTCAAGTAATTTACATACGTCATAAGGGATTAGCATATCCTGATTTATTTTTATAAGGGCTCATTGTGAATAATTCACCATAAACTGTTTGCTGTTTTTTTTTTTTTGTTCATCCTTTTGTTTTTCTTTTTTTTTTTTTTTTTTTTTGTTGTTTTTTTTTTGATTTGTTTGTGTACGAGTATGTCTTCAACCCGAACAAATGGGGTCATTTAATTGTGCTGAGTCAGCAGGACGTCAGGAAAATAAAATTCCAACATACCATGAGATGAAATAAATAAAAAAAAAGAAAGAAAATGGATTTTCATTACGTATGCATGTATCTTGAAATTTGAAATATTTTTTTGTTTTTTTTTTTATTTTTATAAAATGAAATTGTGTGGGTTGTGTATTTGTATATTTTGTATTTATATGCGATTTGAGGTTAAAGGATTAACAATTTTGTTGGGATGGTGGTTTTAGAAAATATGTTGGCCTAGGGTTAAAAATTGATGTGAAGTGGTGAGAGTGGTTTTTAAAATTCTTGAAGATCAGCAATTTTAGTGGCTTAGCACTTTATACAAACAATAATTCAAGCATCCTAACTCTGCAGATTTTGATCGAAATGAAAAGTGAAAGTTTAAAAATGCTTCAAAGTAGTATAGACTAGAGGGTTCTGGGCCACCGGTGTCACCGGTGTCACCGGTGTCAGCGGTATCACCGGTATGGGTTTTGACATATGCTATACCGCTATACCGGTATGGATTCTAATCTATGCTATACCGGTATGGATTCTGATCTGTGCTATACCGGTATGAGTTTATGCTATACCGATATTATTTTGGGGTTCTAGACCATGCTTAGCAAACGGTAGAACGCAAAAAAAACGTAAAATTCGCGTTCACGTTAAAACGCAAAAAACGTAAAATTCACGTTAAAACGTAAAATTCGCGTTCACGTTAAAACGCAAAAACGTAAAATTCACGTTAAAACGTAAAATTCGCGTTCACGTTAAAACGCAAAAAACGTAAAATTCACGTAAAAACGTAAAATTCACGTTCACGTTAAAACGCAAAAACGTAAAATTCACGTTCACGTTAAAACGCAAAAACGTAAAATTCACGTTAAAACGTAAAATTCGCGTTCACGTTAAAACGCAAAAAACGTAAAATTCACGTTCACGTTAAAACGCAAAAACGTAAAATTCACGTTCGGAACGCAAAAATCACCATCATAGGAAACTAAACAAAATCATGAACAGAACATGATGTTTAAGAGTAAAGTTTTCAGTTAAGTCCATTTGAGCGAAGAGAGAAAAGATTAGTTAAGTAAAAAAAAACAGACATGGTAATTTTTTTAATTTTTTTTTTATTTTCTAATTATAGTAGTTTTATATTAATTAAAAATGTTATTATATCTGGTAGGGGGCTTACATCAAACCCCCCTTTCATTGCTTTCATCTGCAATGAATTCAGCAGGTGGGCCACTGTCACAAGGCTTAGAATGTTGGTAGTGTCCACACTACCAACCTCCTCCCAAGCGGCATCCTGAAGTAGCTGGAACTCCCAGCATTGGCACCCATATTTAGACAACCACTCTTCCATCTCTTGTTTTATTTTTACCGATATTATTTTTGGGGTTCTAGGCCATGCTTAGCAAACGTTAGAATGCAAAAACGTGGTATCACCGATATCAACCATCGGTTGGGAATAATTATCAGTGGTTGGATTTCTAACACCATATCAATTTTTTTTATTTCAACATTAGTTGTGGGATTGGATTTTCAGTGATAAATTGGTTGTGGGATATACTTTCATAGTTGGATTTTTTGAATAGCACAACATTAGCACCTGCACGACATGCAATATAAAATTGATGTGTGCATTGGATAAACATATTCTCAATAGGATGTCCATATGCTTAAGATCAAATAAGAACTAGCATTCCAAAATACTTACCTCTGTTGGTTGTGCTGCTTAGAATTATATACAATGCAAGAGAATTTCAGAAGAGTTTGATTAAAAGACATATTTTTTTTAATATTTATTTTTATTTAGATCAGTTTTATATGTCATTTTCAAGTTCTATTCGAAAATGACCCCAAGCTAGTGTATTTACATTATTGCTACATATAAATCTTTTGTTATCAGAAGAACTTAAACTTAATTTGTTTATACATTCAGTGTATATAGTATGATGTTTAGATCTAAAGTTCAACATTTTACTATAGAAGTTTTGTTTGTGTAGCAAACAGTCTCTGTAATTTGTAAAGACATTTTTTTTACAGCTGATGATTTAACACCCTTAGCCTTTTTTATTAGAGCTGCATCTTCTATGTCTATACTATACATTTTAGCTCTTAATCCTATAAATTCCTTCATTATTAGACCATTATTTTCATCCTTCATAAATCCTAACTTTTTAACATTGAGCTGGGCAATACCGTAGCGGTTTTGGGGTGGATAGTCTGAAGTATCAAATTTATCTATTATATCATTTCTTATATCATTATAGAAATCATCTGTTCTTATTTTATAAATAAATGAATCGGTATCCATATAGGCCAGATGTAGGTTGTCATTAAATTTAGGTTTCATGTATGCATAATGAAAGTCGTACATTTTATACTTTTGAAATCTCCAAAACACAAAAACCTAAGTATATAGGCTTATTATATACACTGTGAATTCGTTTTAACTGAATATCAGCCATGGTTTCCGAAAATTCTAATATGCTATGAAAATTAGGTTTAGCTATAAGAGCGCGACTACCGAGATGGGTACCTTTGCTTTCTATAGAATCGACAATTCGAACATCTTTTCGTTTGTCTACATTTTCCATAGTTTTTCCGAATACAGCATTATTGCAAAGTTTACGCTGATCCTTTTCAAACTTTGTGGTGGCTTTTTTTCTTAGTTCATTGTTTAAATCAATATATTTTTTAAGCCATTGAGATTGTTTGAATTGCATCACTCTATGAATTTTCTTAAGCACCAAACCATTATCAAGGCATTGAATTAATGTTTTGTAATGAATTATATAATTAACTTTATTATTCAAATCAGCAATTAATTTTTTATCGGATTTACCAGACAATGAAATGTTTGAAGGACAGAATGGAAGATCATTGTGATTATCATGTATTTCTAGGGGGTACTCGAGATCCACTTCTAAAACATAACCAATGTTTATATTTGAAATTAACCAGCCTTTAATATCATCTAAATTAGTTGGAGGTTCAACCCATTTAAAGTCTGAATGTGGGAGGTAATCAGACATGGCCCAACCATATAGGTTATTAGCATCCAAGTACATTAAATAATCAGATGGTTTACTTGAATCATAATCAACCATATTTATTATTTGCTTTACAATGTCGCAAGCTACATTGTGTTAAACCTCCTCTTATACCCTTAGCGAAAAAGTTATACATGTTGATGTCTGTCAAAAGTTCAAGCTTAACACCTGTTTCTTTCAACATAGCATCCCACGAAAAACCTGGCAATGTATAATAGTGACAGGGATCTAGACCATAAATTGTTCTAGAATCAATTCTAAATTTTTCAAAAATGTCTGATAAAATTAAGACGTCTATAATTAAATAGTGTTCAAGATATTCTCTTAAATTACTACATTTAAAATGTGACCAAACTTTCTCAGCATGATTATAATCATCTTGGTTACAATCCTCTTCAACCAAAGAATTTCTAAATGATTCTATTGGAGGAAGCTCCGTCTCACTTAATTTTTCTATAGAATCTAAATAATCATAGCATAAAACACCCTTACGAGTCATAAGTTGAATAGATTCATCATCTTTGAAAAATGTTGATAAAATTTTAAAATCTTTTTTTTCATCAAGAGTTTTTGCTATCTTATCTATACTTGAAGGTAAAAATCTAAATGAGTCTAAGAACCGTAATTCTAGAAACTCGCCCTGCTCACTATTTATTAATAGTTTTGCTGATATGGATATATATTTCTCTTTATTGAGAGGAATAATATTGATAAACCCTTTGATATTACCCAGCTCTTTTATAAATAAATGAGAATCATAACCGGTTAAATTATGGAAAAAAATTGGAATGAATTTAGGTATCTTATAGTTTAAGTTACATTTTGAATGCGCTGCTCCTCTGAATTTACCAGTCAAGTGATCATGATCTCGTACCTTTACATCGCCCCATACTGACTTCTTACAAATATGACATCTTGTTGTCTGCTGAAATTTGATTTCATCCTGGGGTGTTATGTTAATTTTAATCTTCTTACTCGTGATGTTGATGAATATGTTTGGAGTCTTCAATCAAGTTCGTAACAAAAACTCTTGATGAAAAAAAAGATTTTAAAATTTTATCAACATTTTTCAAAGATGATGAATCTATTCAACTTATGACTCGTAAGGGTGTTTTATGCTATGATTATTTAGATTCTATAGAAAAATTAAGTGAGACGGAGCTTCCTCCAATAGAATCATTTAGAAATTCTTTGGTTGAAGAGGATTGTAACCAAGATGATTATAATCATGCTGAGAAAGTTTGGTCACATTTTAAATGTAGTAATTTAAGAGAATATCTTGAACACTATTTAATTATAGACGTCTTAATTTTATCAGACATTTTTGAAAAATTTAGAATTGATTCTAGAACAATTTATGGTCTAGATCCCTGTCACTATTATACATTGCCAGGTTTTTCGTGGGATGCTATGTTGAAAGAAACAGGTGTTAAGCTTGAACTTTTGACAGACATCAACATGTATAACTTTTTCGCTAAGGGTATAAGAGGAGGTTTAACACAATGTAGCTTGCGACATTGTAAAGCAAATAATAAATATGGTTGATTATGATTCAAGTAAACCATCTGATTATTTAATGTACTTGGATGCTAATAACCTATATGGTTGGGCCATGTCTGATTACCTCCCACATTCAGACTTTAAATGGGTTGAACCTCCAACTAATTTAGATGATATTAAAGGCTGGTTAATTTCAAATATAAACATTGGTTATGTTTTAGAAGTGGATCTCGAGTACCCCCTAGAAATACATGATAATCACAATGATCTTCCATTCTGTCCTTCAAACATTTCATTGTCTGGTAAATCCGATAAAAAATTAATTGCTGATTTGAATAATAAAGTTAATTATATAATTCATTACAAAACATTAATTCAATGCCTTGATAATGGTTTGGTGCTTAAGAAAATTCATAGAGTGATGCAATTCAAACAATCTCAATGGCTTAAAAAATATATTGATTTAAACAATGAACTAAGAAAAAAAGCCACCACAAAGTTTGAAAAGGATCAGCGTAAACTTTGCAATAATGCTGTATTCGGAAAAACTATGGAAAATGTAGACAAACGAAAAGATGTTCGAATTGTCGATTCTATAGAAAGCAAAGGTACCCATCTCGGTAGTCGCGCTCTTATAGCTAAACCTAATTTTCATAGCATATTAGAATTTTCGGAAACCATGGCTGATATTCAGTTAAAACGAATTCACAGTGTATATAATAAGCCTATATACTTAGGTTTTTGTGTTTTGGAGATTTCAAAAGTATAAAATGTACGACTTTCATTATGCATACATGAAACCTAAATTTAATGACAACCTACATCTGGCCTATATGGATACCGATTCATTTATTTATAAAATAAGAACAGATGATTTCTATAATGATATAAGAAATGATATAATAGATAAATTTGATACTTCAGACTATCCACCCCAAAACCGCTACGGTATTGCCCAGCTCAATGTTAAAAAGTTAGGATTTATGAAGGATGAAAATAATGGTCTAATAATGAAGGAATTTATAGGATTAAGAGCTAAAATGTATAGTATAGACATAGAAGATGCAGCTCTAATAAAAAAGGCTAAGGGTGTTAAATCATCAGCTGTAAAAAAAATGTCTTTACAAATTACAGAGACTGTTTGCTACACAAACAAAACTTCTATAGTAAAATGTTGAACTTTAGATCTAAACATCATACTATATACACTGAATGTATAAACAAATTAAGTTTAAGTTCTTCTGATAACAAAAGATTTATATGTAGCAATAATGTAAATACACTAGCTTGGGGTCATTTTCGAATAGAACTTGAAAATGACATATAAAACTGATCTAAATAAAAATAAATATTAAAAAAAATATGTCTTTTAATCAAACTCTTCTGAAATTCTCTTGCATTGTATATAATTCTAAGCAGCACAACCAACAGAGGTAAGTATTTTGGAATGCTAGTTCTTATTTGATCTTAAGCATATGGACATCCTATTGAGAATATGTTTATCCAATGCACACATCAATTTTATATTGCATGTCGTGCAGGTGCTAATGTTGTGCTATTCAAAAAATCCAACTATGAAAGTATATCCCACAACCAATTTATCACTGAAAATCCAATCCCACAACTAATGTTGAAATAAAAAAAATTGATATGGTGTTAGAAATCCAACCACTGATAATTATTCCCAACCGATGGTTGATATCGGTGATACCACGTTTTTGCATTCTAACGTTTGCTAAGCATGGCCTAGAACCCCAAAAATAATATCGGTAAAAATAAAACAAGAGATGGAAGAGTGGTTGTCTAAATATGGGTGCCAATGCTGGGAGTTCCAGCTACTTCAGGATGCCGCTTGGGAGGAGGTTGGTAGTGTGGACACTACCAACATTCTAAGCCTTGTGACAGTGGCCCACCTGCTGAATTCATTGCAGATGAAAGCAATGAAAGGGGGGTTTGATGTAAGCCCCCTACCAGATATAATAACATTTTTAATTAATATAAAACTACTATAATTAGAAAATAAAAAAAAAATTAAAAAAATTACCATGTCTGTTTTTTTTTACTTAACTAATCTTTTCTCTCTTCGCTCAAATGGACTTAACTGAAAACTTTACTCTTAAACATCATGTTCTGTTCATGATTTTGTTTAGTTTCCTATGATGGTGATTTTTGCGTTCCGAACGTGAATTTTACGTTTTTGCGTTTTAACGTGAACGTGAATTTTACGTTTTTTGCGTTTTAACGTGAACGCGAATTTTACGTTTTAACGTGAATTTTACGTTTTTGCGTTTTAACGTGAACGTGAATTTTACGTTTTTGCGTTTTAACGTGAACGTGAATTTTACGTTTTTACGTGAATTTTACGTTTTTTTGCGTTTTAACGTGAACGCGAATTTTACGTTTTAACGTGAATTTTACGTTTTTGCGTTTTAACGTGAACGCGAATTTTACGTTTTAACGTGAATTTTACGTTTTTTGCGTTTTAACGTGAACGCGAATTTTACGTTTTTTTTGCGTTCTACCGTTTGCTAAGCATGGTCTAGAACCCCAAAATAATATCGGTATAGCATAAACTCATACCGGTATAGCACAGATCAGAATCCATACCGGTATAGCATACCTATATCAAAATCCATACCGGTATAGCACAGATCAAAACCCATACCGGTATAGCATAGATTAGAATCCATACCGGTATAGCGGTATAGCATATGTCAAAACCCATACCGGTGATACCGCTGACACCGGTGACACCGGTGGCCCAGAACCCTCTAGTCTATACTACTCTTCAAAAACGAACGACTTTATACGAGAATAGATTTTCTCCAAATTTCTGAACTAGAAACTGCTAAATGCGAAAAACATTTTTCGAAATGATCAGTATTTTAAGAGTTTGGACCCAATATTTTATCTTCGATATATGTCGAAAACCTGACCCAAGTTTTAAAAACGGTTGAAACCACTAAATTCAGCACACCCAAATTAACTACAATCGATGTGTCTGCTCTCTGCTCAGAGGTGCACATTGAGTTGCCGGGGCCCCGGGACAATATTAATTTTTAGGGGCCCCTCTGATATTAAGGTACCATTTCGATATAGAAAGTTTTTTTAAAAAAGGAACGTCGCTTTCAAGACAAAGAGGCATAAGACGAAATTTGTCGTTTTTTGAGTTTAGAGCACAGAAATGATTAAAAAAAACGCAATTTTTCTGTGTAATCAGCGCTTTTCTACTTCTTCTAGTTCCCAAGTTATGAAAAAGTACCTCCATTAATTTGTACAAGTATCCTTGTCATTTTGTAGACATTAATGGCATTTCTTTAGTTATGTAGTTCTCGTACATAGGATTGGTTTTGTGTTTTAGAAGAAAATGGCACAACTAAGAAAATGTCAAATAAAAAAGAACAACCCGGTAAGACTTTTTCATCATTTCGGCTTTTTTGTCGTATTATACTGTTTGTAATTCCGGTTCTATAACTGAGTTAAAAAGATGAATTCAAATAAGCTTTTATTTATGTTTTTCTTATATGCTAGAAAAATCGTATTTTGTGTACCTTTTTCGTTATTAAATAAATAAAATTGACTCAAAACAATATAATATTTTTAAATGTTTAGTTTTGTCTTTTTATAACGTGCAAAACGGTACTTTTTCATAGAGTCAGAAAAAAAAAAACAATTTCGAAAATAGTTCTATTTTTACGAAAAACGGCATAACTCCAAACTATTTTTTTTAATATTGCGTTTTCTATAAAACTTAGGATACCATCTCATAGCAAAAAACTTTTGAGTTTATATAACTTTTGAGTTTTGTTTTTTATTAACAACAAAAATCATTTTTTAATGATTCAAAAAACTTTAAATGTCTCTCCTGAAAATTAGCAAATTCTGACTTATGCCACTTTGCCTTGCGACGCACAGTGGGAAAAAAGTGGAAAAAACTCATTGGTGTGAAAGCTGGATTTTTGTATATGTTGGATGTTTTTCTTACAGTTATTATGTTGTAGAATCAGGATGTGAAAGCATTTCTTTCAAAAAAAATTTCTAGATTTAGAAATTTGTATTCAAAGTTGAAAAATTATGAAAACTGATGTAAATATGAGTATTTTTTAAATGGTATAAAATCAGTTAAATTTTGACTTTTCAAAAAAATTTTTTTTGTAAATATATTAAAAATAAACTGTTTAACAATATCAGTTACAAGTTTAGCGGAAAAAAATTTTTTTCGATTTTTCATTTTAAGAATACTTATAATTTTCCGGAATTTTCAGTTCAAAGATTGTTTTAACTACTTCCTCTGTTTCCCTCTGTGGGCGGACTCATATCATATGATAGTGTTGAATCTCAGCAACATTTGGCACCAAAAATCTCATCCTAGTTCGTCCTAATAAACTTTTTAGAGCAATTTGAAGATAAGCAAATGTGAAAAAACGTATTTTCTAAAAAAGCAGATTGTAATAAAAAATGGAAAGATTTTTTTAAAAATCATGTGTTTTAATATGTATTTTTATCCGATGAATTCAAATCTAACGTTAGTTTGAAAATACCTACATATAAAAAAAAAATATCGAAAAATACATAAAAAATGGACGGTTTTCAACGTTTTGTGCAATTTATTTAAAATTTTCTGGGGTACGAATATTAGATTCACAGCCGTTTCCTGAAACTTAAGCATTTATGTTCTAAATAAACTCTTATGTGGCAGTTTACGCAGAGGAAAAAGTAGAGAATAGGAGCTTATGTGCAACTTAAATTATTTAAGTTTCGTTTCAGCAAATGGCCCTCAGAGCACAAAAAACTAATATAAAGATATGACTAAAATTAAAATTCAGTCTAATTTTTCATATAATTTTCTCTCTATTATATCTCAAACCCAAACCGTTAGAATTTTGATCGAATGATTTTTCTTTGTTTAAGAAGCTTTTTTAAGTTGATGCAAATTAACAACTGTTATCTTTCTAGTCAATGGTGATGATTATTCAAAGTTTCGATTGAATTCAGCGTGAACATTGGTTTATAAAAATGTCTGTTTTGTTTTCAATTTCGCGATCAGTTTTAGCTGAATTAATCATTAAAAAAGAAGAATCATTTTGAATTGATATCTTAAAATGTAGTTAGTGGGTTCGGCTTCATATATCATAAAGGAGATAATGACGGTATAATTTATATGGTAGATATACCATGCCAAACAACTCAAGATATCTCAGGCAGTAAAAAAGATATCGAAAAGATTTAAACAGGTCTTCAAAGAAGGAAATCAGTTATTATATAAACCGTTAGTAAATATGTTCAGACAATTTTACTTATATAAAAGAATAAGGTCCGAAATAGTAAAAAAAAAACTTTTTTTGCATTTTCTAACGTTAATATTTCAAAAACAGGAGCTGATTAATTTTTTATGACTTTGGATTTGAGTTAAAAACATCGAAACCCTTCAGAAAAGTATATTTTGGTTACTGCAAGTCACGTTGTCTTCGTTAAATTTCATACAAAATTACTAGTTTTCAACTTTTTTCAACTTAAATAGCCATTTTTCACTTTAGTGGGCGGGGCAGTGGGCGGAAATTACTGGTGTTGATGTATCTTCATATTTCCTATCATTCCTGAAAATTTCATCAAAAACGGTCCAGTAGTTTAGATTTTACGGAGTTTTTTCCATTCTCCCATACAAGGTTCCCCACTGTGCGACGTTGTATACGCCATTCTCTTTTTTTTTTTGGGGCCCCAGAAGTATTATTTGTTGGTCGCTTAGATTATTTTAGTAGCATTTTTTGGGGCCCCTGAGGTATTATTTTTTCTACTTTATTTAAAATAACAGGCGAAAAATGCAATTTTCTCACAAATTACCTTCAAACACAAAAAAAATATATGAACACAACGGCAACACCTACAATATTTAAATATACATTTTTAAAAAGTTAGAAGCTTATTCATATTTGTAAAATTAAAACTATGTAAACTGAAGAAAGTATTTTTGAAAAAATGGTAATTAAAGTCAGATTTTTGAAAAAAATTTAACATGACTTTAAAGTATTTTCAATTAATGACGTTTGACAAAAAGATCATCAAAATCAGAGCTGTTCGGTCAGGTTCCCTTGTTCCCTAATAATTTGATTAGTTACTCCGCTGTGAGGCTATAAACACGCTAATATTTCTAATCAAATGAATGAAAAACAACAAATCGAAAATGTTCGATCATATTTAAAAAAGTTTTTTTTTTACTCTATAGTACTCGCAGCGTAAGCAAAGTGCTCACATTGATTTTAAAATAATGTTTTTTTCTTAAATAAAAGTGTTTTAATACTATAAATTTTGTATCATAAATCCTTAGCTAAGAGTCTCTGAAGAATTATTTCTGTTAACAAACAGGTTTTTATAGGTACCCAATAAACAACTATAAAAAATCATTAAATTTAGTTCAAATTTTACTCTGATTTAACTGATAAAAATTTTCGATCCCTCTCTCCACACAAAACAAAAAATCCATAACTCCCTTCTGCATAATTAAACAATTTTCCAAAAACCTCTTCATTTCTAACAAATTCAACTCATATTATCATAAAACATAAAAAAAAAAGTATATTAATACGAAAAAAAAAGCAATCCACAGAGATTAAGTGACATGTCAACGTCTTTAAATAACATCAAATTCACCGTTTTACATTGTATAATTGCCGTATTAACCCCAAACAAATGGTAAATGCTTTCTAACCCCCAAGTACCACTCATCCAAAACCAAAAAAAAAAGTTTTCTTTATAAAAAAAATAAAAATATAAAAATGTAAAAAAAAAGTCCAACGAACTTTCCCACTTAAATTTCCCTTAGCCTTAATGGGTTCATAACCCGAAAGTAAGGTTCCGTTGTGCGAGGTAGAAAAACGGATAATAATTCTCACGATGTCTCACAGAACAGAGAGAGAGTCCAGTTAAATAATAAAAAATCAAGCAAAAAGCAAAAAAAAAAAAAATCAGAATAAAACTTCAGGCATCAACTTACCAAAAAAAACAACAACAACCTACAACAACAACAAAAAACAGCAATAAAAATCTCTAAACCAACACCCCCTCTTAAAGAGGGGGAGAACTTATATTCACCCACCAAAACTTTGCTATTTAGCCTTAACTCTGAATAAATGAAAAGCCAGGACATACAAAAAAACCAAACATTTGCATTAGCCTACCTTTCCAATGGGAAAGGTCCTTTTTCTTCCACTCGCCACTCTACTCCACTGTCAGGATATTATTCTACTCTCTACCTCCTTTACACTTATTTCGTACTTTCTCTACACCACCCAAACCTTACCAGCTAATGTGTGTTGTTTGTTCGTCCTTTTTTTTTTTTTGATTTTTTTGTTTAATATTTTTATTATTCGTAAACAACCCACAAAAAGATCCTCTCGCGCCATCGCCATCTCGCCAGGGTGAGTGGCCTTGCCTTGCTTTGCAACATTATTATCATTAACTCGCCCCTCTTTGTGTTTTTCTACTCCTCGATGTTACTTTACATAGTCCTGAGTCCTGATCCTGGGCAAGCAAAGCTCGAACAAAATTATAAAAATAATATTTTTGTTTGGCTGTTTGCTGAATGCTAACCCTTGCCTTTTGTAATCGGATAAAGCTATTTAACTCTGTTTGCCTTTTTTTTTTGTACTTCTTCTTCTTCTTCCACTCGAAGTGCAAAATATCCTTTCGCCTTATTCCACCACAGGCTATTACTGAGGGGTGGCGATATGGCGAAGTTGTTGTGTCGGTCGCCCCAAAAAACAACCTCCATTCCACACTAGCACAAGTCGTCAGAGTACAACACAGAGTAGTAGCTCAGAGCGAAATTAAATTATAAATTCATACGTATAGGTGTATAGCAATAAGCCGGTAAAGCAGGTGCGGGGTAGGGTGTAAGTCGCAAAGACGGGCGGAAGGACCGTCACCGTCTCTGAGAAAAAGCTTAACAATGAAAAAGGATGCTGTTTGTCGACGAAGCTGCGCTCGCTGGCTAGCTTGCATCAAATGATACTACACAGAGTAAATGCTGAGAATGTGATATGGAAGCTGCAGAGTAGGATTTACTCTTCATTACTCTGCCTTCGCAGACGAAACAGGGTGGTCTTAAGAAATCAAAAAAAAAAAAAGTATCCTGTCCAGTGATTAATAGCCTTACCATGTAAAAGTACTGACTCTTCTTAGCCTGATATAGTCCCGTTATAGCGCGGTACCTTTATATTTTTTTTTTAATACCGGAAAATTAAAGGGCTGATTATTCTGATTAAATTTTTTGTGTTGTTTGGGTTTTTATTATTATTATTTTTTTTTTTTCAGTTGTGTTCATTATTTTGAATTGAGTAATATTGTTCGGTACAGAGTGAATGCGCTCTGCTATTATGTGGGTCATTTAATTATGGCCGTTTAAGGTTGTCCGCGAAATCATGAAATCGCGGAAGCCCTTCAGCTGTCTCACAGTCGTGTGTATGAATGCAAAGAGAGAAGCCAAATTAAAGTGCGTACCGTAGCGTTCTAGAGTTCTGATGATCAAAAAAAAAAAACAGAAACAAAAATTAAAAGCTGAATGTTTCTGTTGCTGTTTGGTCGTGTGTGCTGGTGCGGCGGTGTTCTGTTTCAAATTAAAGTGCAAGAGTGTATTATTTCAGAAATTGTTGGAATACCGGTAAAAATTGGGGGAGCGAGAGGAGGGTGTTGACGACGACGTTCGTGTGGATTGGCGATAAAGGAAAATTGGAAAATTTAAATATTGGGTCTGTTATTCCGCCGGATCTTTGGGTTATTTTAAGTGTATTCAGAATCCAATTAATGCTCGACTGGGAGAGGATAAAAAAGGCAATGCTTGAAAATAAAGCAAAAAAAAAAACATGTAAGTTATTACGTTCCTTTATTATAAAGGAGGGCATGTGTATTGGCGAATCATTTTTCACACATATTTTCAACACAACGAGAGTGTGTGTGGAGATGACCTTAAATATTTTTTTTTTGTGCATTATACAGGGTGTTTTGTGTTGAAGTTTGTAAGGGCTTATTTTAAGCCTAGGTTAGGTTAGGTTAGGTTAGGTTAGGTTAGGTTAGGTTAAGTTAGGTTAGGTTAGGTTAGGTTAGGTTAGGTTAGGTTAGGTTAGGTTAGGTTAGGTTAGGTTAGGTTAGGTTAGGTTAGGTTAGGTTAGGTTAGGTTAGGTTAGGTTAGGTTAGGTTAGGTTAGGTTAGGTTAGGTTAGGTTAGGTTAGGTTAGGTTAGGTTAGGTTAGGTTAGGTTAGGTTAGGTTAGGTTAGGTTAGGTTAGGTTAGGTTAGGTTAGGTTAGGTTAGGTTAGGTTAGGTTAGGTTAGGTTAGGTTAGGTTAGGTTAGGTTAGGTTAGGTTAGGTTAGGTTAGGTTAGGTTAGGTTAGGTTAGGTTAGGTTAGGTTAGGTTAGGTTAGGTTAGGTTAGGTTAGGTTAGGTTAGGTTAGGTTAGGTTAGGTTAGGTTAGGTTAGGTTAGGTTAGGTTAGGTTAGGTTAGGTTAGGTTAGGTTAGGTTAGGTTAGGTTAGGTTAGGTTAGGTTAGGTTAGGTTAGGTTAGGTTAGGTTAGGTTAGGTTAGGTTAGGTTAGGTTAGGTTAGGTTAGGTTAGGTTAGGTTAGGTTAGGTTAGGTTAGGTTAGGTTAGGTTAGGTTAGGTTAGGTTAGGTTAGGTTAGGTTAGGTTAGGTTAGGTTAGGTTAGGTTAGGTTAGGTTAGGTTAGGTTAGGTTAGGTTAGGTTAGGTTAGGTTAGGTTAGGTTAGGTTAGGTTAGGTTAGGTTAGGTTAGGTTAGGTTAGGTTAGGTTAGGTTAGGTTAGGTTAGGTTAGGTTGTGTTACGTAACGTTTCATTAAGTTACGTTATGTAACGCTTCTTTATGATTGTTTTTGAAATTAAGTCATTATTAAATAACATATAACCAAAACTATCCCAAGAAACAGATTCATTGAAATTGCTCCAAACGTTTTTTTTTCACATCAATTGTGTGCTCAGAAAGTTCAAACACACAACACCCTGTTTGCCAATATGCGAACGTTATCCTCATTCTTTCTGTACTATTTTTAAAAATTAATTTCAATACATTTTTGCAGACGTTATTAAGTTTAATGGAGTTTATGTGTAGGTATATAATATGCGAAATATTATATGAAATGGACTATCATATATGAAAAATACAATGTCGGTAGAAAGATGAAAAATTGCAACGACTTAAAGCTTAAAAAAAGACACACAAAGGCTATAATATGAATGTATACTGTTTAATATTAATTGACTCATAAAGTCATGATGTTACCTAATTATAAAAATATCTGTTCGAATTTTATCACTTTTTGAACAAAGAAATGAAGAAAAATCAAAATTTGGATTTGATGGTTCAAGAAAGCCAAATTTTTATTTAAATTTCATCCACAGTACCTACTATGAAAGGAAAAAATTTAAGCGATACCCTCTTTCTCTTTAAAGATATAAATTTCAAGACTGCGCTAAGGAATTTATTAAAACACTTTTTTGCCTACACTATTCCCTTAAAACCTTTGAAAACGATATCCAGGCAATACTGTTACGGGTGGGAAAAAAGAATCGATGTTGAGGGAGGGAATTTCCTTCTTAATTTTGTACAGTAAATGTTCGTAGCTTATTTAATAGACAGCGAATTAAAATAATGATTTCCTTTATACAAAAATTGAGTTATAATTGTCACGGGTGGTACGACCTGTTGTCACGGGTGGGGTGGGAAATATTCAAATTGCTCTGAAAGAAGATAGTGGTTTTTAATTATTAAAACAAATAAAAAAAAACCAATGATGTGATTTCAGTAAAAACG
This sequence comes from Episyrphus balteatus, assembly GCF_945859705.1. Taxonomy (NCBI): domain Eukaryota; kingdom Metazoa; phylum Arthropoda; class Insecta; order Diptera; family Syrphidae; genus Episyrphus; species Episyrphus balteatus. Next base: position 51,796,653 of record NC_079137.1, read on the forward strand.
ACTAAAGATTTGCATATAATTTCCTTCTTATTACGTTTGAAAATACCTTTGTATTATGAGGATGGAATTGTCTTTTTTGCACCTTAGTGCTTCCTTATATCTGTGTTTTCATTCTAAAACTATTCATACATTCATTGGACTTAATGCATTTACAAGCACATACAAAATTAATACTAACCCTCTCATTTGAAAAAAAAACCTCAACTAACATGTTCATATTATGTTCACCATCCATATGGGACACGGAGTTAAAATGATGTTGTCCAAAGGACAAAACTCAATGAGGATAAAGCTTGTAGTTATCTACATCAAAAAAACATATCCCATAACAGCACACAGGTGTAGCGGTCACAGATATGCCCGCAACAATTATATTGTTAGTTTGTTTTCAAAATAAACTGGGTATGATACCCGGTAAAGCTGTGAAAGGTAGTAAAGGTATTTTAGAAGTGGTTCTAATTGGATTTTCATTGCGCTCTTGTCAAAAATGCATATATTCTTCTTTTCGTAATATAGAATTACCTGACTACAAGGATTAAAAAAAACAAAAAAAAATAGTCAAAATCATTGAGAGGATGGCTCAAAAATCGTTTCTTATAAACAAATAATTACCCGACTTAGAGAGAAATAGGTCAATAGGATGCTATTGATTTTTTTTTTTTCAATTAACTGTCCACTTTTCAACAAATACCTAAATATTTAAATAAATTCCTAAACGCTCAAAATTATGCAGTTTTTGTTATATTTAATGTCACACTGCAACACAAATATACCCAATTTTGGAAAACAACGCTAAAACATTTTCGTGGCTCTAAATTATGCATCCACTTAAATATGTAAAAAGTTTATATATTTTGAACTGATCAGGTTATACCTAGTTCGTCAAAAATGTTACACTCACTGCGAAAAATCCTTAATGCAGATGTAAAATACTTACCCATCCACCATCAGTAACCACCTCTATAAGCTTCATTCAGAATTACCCACTTTCATACCCACTTTCATTTCAGCCAATCCCCTCTCAGCCCTTACCCTTGACTCGATATAATTCACAAAAAGGCAAAAACCAAATTCGATCGATTGCGTCATTATGGAACGATTTTAAGTATTTCTGGTTGGCTTTATCCAAACTTTGGTTTCGAACTGGGGCTATAACGAGAGTTCTACCTGCAAGCCTTGCAACACTCTCTCTTTATACCATTTTAGCCGGATGATAGTGATACAGTGTAATGCGGTTTCGGTCGAATAGCTTTCGATTCTAAATTAACCCGAGTGCTACAACGATGAGTCTATATGTGTGTTCCACAGAGTTGATGAATGGGATTAGGGGATATGACGCTGTGTGGCGGACCTTTTTCTAATTTGGGGAATGAGAATTTTATATACCCCAACTATATAGGGTGTGTCTATATTTGTGTTGGGAATATACAAAAGGGGATTTTCAATGATAGTGTGGTGGTAGAGATATTGGGAATTGGGTTTGAGGGCCTTAATTTGCCAATGAAATTTTCAATTTAGACAAGAGGCTTAGGACATTTTTGTGTTATTCGGGGTTTTACTACCGTTAATGGGGGAAATGTATGTATGTGGGTGAGTAAAGTCGGATTTTACGGACTACAAAACATTTGTGACATTATTTTGAGTTCGAAATGTTGTGTGTGCTTGTTTTTCATTTAGTAAAATAGTTGAATTATATAAATACTTTACCCATACCCAATTTTATGGGGGTACCCTCTCTCACCTATTATATTATAGAGGTGGAAATTTCAATTAATTTTTTTTTTGGGACACAACACAACATAGAGTCATAATCTAACCCAAAGTATCTCTGAGTCAAATTTAAATTATTTTGTGGTAATGATAATAATGATGATGGGCTTGATGAGTTTGTTTTGGTGGAAAAAAGGGTAACATTTTGAGTGCAAGGATTTATTTACAAATAGGTATAAGACTTAGAATAATCAGTATAAAAGGGTTATAAATTCTGTTATTTTATCAAATTGATGCTTAAATTTAAATTAATAAATTCGCATCAAGAGATTTTATTAATAAAAACAGCATCGATTAAAGGTTGGAAAAGGTTTTTCAATTTTATACAAGAAAATGATTAAATCTAGCCTTTTTGTTGAACCATTAAAAAGTTATAAAATTCCAAACTCAAAAACACAATTATTTCCATGTAAATCATATGGGAAATAGAAATTTGCGATGCGGCGGTACTTAATGTTAATATTAAGGGCTGAGACTTTAACATTATTTTTTTTCGTCATTTCCAACAATATTTTCGGTATTACTTTGAACAAAAAATTTTTTTTTGAATCAGTCTACTCTCCTATGCATGTCCCGTACATGTCCCATGTATGTCCCGGATATGTCCCATGCATGTCTCGTACATGTCCCGTGCATGTCCCAGACCTGTCTGGGGCATGTCCAATGCATGTCCCGGACATGTCCCATGTATGTCCCGGACATGTCCCATGTATGTCCCGGACATGTCCCATGTATGTCCCGGACATGTCCCGGGCATGTCCCATGCATGCCCCGGAAATGTACATATGTATGTCCCGGACATGTCCCATGTATGTCCCGGACATGTCCCGGGCATGTCCCATGTATGTCCCGGACTTGTCCCGGACATGGCCCGGACTTGTCCCGGACATGGCCCGGACATGTCCCATACATGTCCCATACATGTCCCGTACATGTCCTCTACATGTCCCGAACATGTCCTGGATATTTCTGGAACATGTCCAGGATATGCTCGGGACATGTCCGGTACAAGCATGAGACATGTCCGGTACATGTCCGGGACATGTTCATGCATGTCCTTGACGGCTTGTTGAGGCTTTTTTTATTATTTTCTATACTTTAAGTAAGATTACTTATAGTTGATGCATTTACAGCTGGAGTGGTATGTTAGCCTTTGTGATGAAGAATAACTTACGATTTACATGACTCTTTGAATCAATAAATTTTAAGTAATTTGTACCATCGCTTCATTAAATAAAAACTATTCCTTTTTGTTAGAAGACAATAAACCCCAGACCCCACAACACAAAATGGGATTGACTAATCCTGCATTCAATTCTTGAGTAGTGCACATACTAATGCTGATGACCACAGTAACACCGTATGTCCAAAACTCAGATATTAAGGGAATTTTAAAATTAAATGACAAATGAGTTTAACAATTACTTTAATTAGGATTGTAGTTTTTTAAATTATTACATTTTTCAGCACTGCAGTCGACTCGTTATTCGAGTCTTTTATGGTAATTTCAAAGTGACTGTTCATACAATACGAAGTTTTAATATTTTCGACGCGAAAAATTGATGTAGATTTATTATTTCATTTGGAAGACATTATAGAAGAACAACGATAAGTTACCCTAAGACCACAAAAATAAAAACAAAAAAAAAAAAAAAAACATTAACGTAAAAAAAATGGTAGACATCATTAAATTTTTAAAGCTTCATATTAACTTCGATTATGTGTTGATAAACCAATCATTGAATAATATGTACATATAAACATCAAAATAATTTAAAACGAAATTAAACGTGCGTGCAAGCCTCCACAGGATTAAATAGTTTACAAAATTCATAATGTAATGAAATATGAATAAATCAAATTAAAATGTCATCATTTGCCTTCCATATATTTACATGCAACAAGGATATAAATACAAGTGTAAGCAAAACGCATTTTACATTTCAGTGAAACAAATTCAAAATGATTGTTCCAAATTCATATATTTCGGTTTTAATAAATTTTATTGGTAAGCTTGAAGAACGAGAAAAAAAGGAATACAAAATGAAATTACTTTTAACACTTCATTAAGTTATTTCAAACTTTTTTTTCAATTCCTACCAATTAAATATAATATTTTTGTCTTTATTTTCAGTTCAAACTTATCACTATGATGCAACTAGTTTGTGTGTAATTTTTAATGAAAATTTTCCATTCACTCTGCATCAATCGGAATCTAGCAATTATGTGGCCGTAAGGAGTCTCTATAGACCCTCACTCAATGAAGATAAGGAGATTCCTTTTGATCAATTGGATGTGTTGTCGAAATTCGAAGAAAAGTTAAAGGAATCAATTGAATATACTCATTGTGAGGTAAGCGAGAAATAAGAGACTACCGAAATTGTTCCTGATTTTATACTATACAGAGCATAAGGAATTTAGAAGCTTGTATACACTGAAAGTCATTTAGTCATTTCTGAGAAAATATCTACAATTAAATTTCTTAGTGGGAGAAAGTTAAAGGTGGACCTATATTGAATTCAAATTAGTGATTTTACTATTTGAGCTGGTTGTCAGGGAATATTCTTGAAAATTCAAAATTTTGCTTGCTATGACAAATGAGTAATTTAGTTTTTAGAAACACTAATAATTTTAACAACAATAAGTTGATTTAAGCCAGTTTGGATAATTAAAACTACAGCTCGGTAGGTAACAAATTACGTGTCTAGTTTAATTAGATGACTGAAAACTAGAACCATGAAATCTTTGGAATAAATATTGAAAGTAACGTTCTAAAGTAGGTAACGCAAAAAAGATGCACTCTTTTGGCTTTTGCGTTTTCGAAGGAGGGGTGAACATTAATTTATAAAAAACTGGTAACAGGTCTAGAGTACACAGCCCGGCTATCACATAGTGATTCATTTGTATTGTTTTGGTGTAAATTAATTTTTTTCAACAAAAATTACATCAAAGAATGATTAATGTATTCCAAAATTCTGTATTTTAAAATTCTGTAAATTCAAAATTCTGTATTCTAAAATTCTGTAAACACAAAATTCTGTAAACACAAAATTCTGTATTCCAAAATTCTGTACTCCAAAATTCTGTAAATGATAAAAATAAAATTGTTTTGATATGAAAAAAGTGCGCACTTTTTTCATTATCAAAACTATTTTTCTTTTATCATTTACAGAATTTTGGAGTACAGATTTTTGATATTTTCTATGCAGAACCTTGAAGCAGTTTGCGTTCGAGTTTAAGTTAAGTGTTATGAGATAATCGTGATATAAAATGAATTCAGAAAAATGGAAAATATTAAATTATTAAAACCTAATAAAGGAAAGGATAAATTGTGTGTCGATGGTTTTATGTTTAATAACGAAGAAAGAACAACTTACAAAAAAAAAAAAACATGGAAAATGAAATATTTTTTTAATGAAAAATCTCGGAAAATTTTTCGGAAAATAGGGTAATTAACTCAAATTAGTCATGCACTTAATAACTCCATTTGAATTTTGTCGAAAAAAATTGAATTTTTTGAGAAAAATGAAATTCAAGCCAGCAGAACATGAAAATCTCGGAAAACTTATCGGAAAATGGAGCGCTTAATTCAAATTATTCGAACATTCAATTATTTATGTCCAATTTTTTCGAAAAAGTGGAATTTTTTGAAAAAAAAACAAATTCAAGTTAGTAGAACATGAATTTGTATGGAAATTGAAAATATTTTTTTTTTTTTATGGAAAATCTCGGAATTTTTTTTCGAAAATTAGGTAGGTATTTAACTCAAAGCACTTAATTATTCAAGATAATTAAAAAAAAATTTTTTTTTTGGAATTTTTGTTTGGTACCTAAATATTAATCCAAACCCGAATTTTTTACTAACAGTTTAAGGCATTTTCTGGTAATTGCTCTGTTAACTTTAAATCGAGTTAGCAGAACATTAACATTTTCCAAAAGTAGGGGAGCACTTGATATAATTTTGGGGTACTTGCTCTGCTTACTTGAGGGACATGTTTTAATGTAGAGATTTAGAATTACAGAATTTTTAAAAGCAGAATAATGGATTTGCAGAATTTTGAAAAACAGAATTTTGGATTTACAGAATTTTGAAATACAGAATAATAGAAAAGCAGAATAATGGAATACAGAATTATGTTCATACAGAATTTTTTCTTCAGATACAGAATTTTGGTCATACAGAATTTTACGAACAAAATTTGAAGCAAATCCTTTCAGTGGTTCAATTCAAATTGTAGTTTGAAATAAAACAGACAGACAGAATTGCCAGATCCACTTAAAAAGCTATAAATGAAGCCAAACAAGAAATACACGAAGAAAAAAGACAAGCGGAAACCTTATTAAATTAAGCGGATTTCTGCATTTAATTAAATCTGCTTGATTCCTTGAATGTGCAAAATTAAAAATCCTCTTAATTTAAGCATAGAATCATCATATTTTTAAGAGAAAACATTTTAATAAAAAAAAGTCATAAGTTTTAAATTTTTTTTCTGTCGTATTTTTAAGATTAAAATTCACATTAAAGTGAAATGAAGCTCACCTTAAAATTAACAAAATTGAAGCGGATTCCACTTATTTTATTATTAAAAGGGTGGGATTAAAGGTGAGTATCATCTTATTTTAAGGTGCATATAAATGTGAATCTGAAGCAAAACAAAATTTCAAAATTCTTTAAAAATGCGTTTTTTGTGATATTTTTGACTTGGTTTTATTGAAAATTTTTTTTTTTTTTTGTTTTATTTTGCCGAAAAAAATCTTATAATAATTTTATAGAAGGTACAATTTTAATTTTCCTACATTTCTGTATATTAAATTTTCTTATACGCCCAAAAACTGATTTAGTTGTTATAATTTGGCGAACTAAAAATGTTGTTTGGTTACAATGGACCCCAAGTGCAATTATACTTTTTGTGTAGATTTATTACCATTAAACTCGAAAATTATATCATATCTGAACTGAAGAACAAGTACCTGAAAGCTTCAAAATGTTAAGTCCAATGAACCAAAACATTTGGAAAAGTAGTTCTTTGCCCTGAAAATTTCGTTATATTTGGTTAAATTGCGGTCATACTGGGGTTTATATTAACTTGAATGGTAGCGATTACTCTTGATAGCTACTTTATATGTGTTGCCTTAGCCTTACAAAAATTACTTAAAAAGTATTTAATTTTGGATTTTGACAAAAAATCTTACGAAAAAAATGAATTTTAAAATTTTTTTTAAATCATTTGATTTTTTATCATTTTCAGAGTTTCATTGCATTTGAAGAGGAAATTATGATATTCGTTGGATCTTTTATGAAATCAGTATTGCATTCAAAATGGCGCTCATTAAAAAATAAATTTCTATTTGCTTACACTAAAGACAGATTTAAAGATACATCAGAATTTGAGCAACCATTTTTTAAGGGTAAGCTTTCAATAGGTACATCAATTTAAAAATAAAAATTATTTTTAAACTTACAGATCTTATCAATATTCTTCTAATTGAAATTGAAAATGAAACAATATTCAATTTGAAAACAAACAAATTTGTTGGAAGTCGAAAAAATCATCCCGAAGAATTAATACTTTTAGATCGATATTATGGTGAAACAAATACATTTGAATTTGGCAATAATAATTTGTATCCCGATAGGATTAAGGATTTGAAAGGTCGTGAATTAGTTTCAGCTGTATTTGCTTATGAACCATTTGCAATTCTTAAAAATGTAAGTTTTTATTACTACTTTATTTCTAAAAAAAAAATAACATTAATGAAATATTGCTACGAAAGGCTACCGAAAAAAATCATTTCATGGATGTCAAATATGGAAATGAAGATCCTTCGAAAACTCTTCTTTATGATGGAACTGATGCACAAATTCTATTTCAATTATGTCGATTGTACAATTGTACAATTCAACTTGATACAAGTATGTTAATTGAGAGATTTTTATAGAAATATCTAAGTTTTCAGTTATTTTTATTAATATAGGTGAAGAAGAAGAATGGGGATTTGTTTATGAAAACTATACTGCTGATGGTGCCTTGGGACTTGTTTTTAACAGAAAAGCTGATATTAGTATGATGGCTATGTATATGTGGTAAGTTCGAGAAACTCGAAATAATTATTGTAAATCTACTACTAAATCTACTACTAATTCTACTACTAAATCTACTACTAATTCTACTACTAATTCTAATACTATTTATACTACTAATTCGACTACTAATTCTTCTACTACTACTATGACTTAGTCTACTACAATGATAACTTTGACCTTTGGGACAATTGGTATTAGTACTGAGACTTATTAGTATTGGAACTGGAACTTGTAGATTCTAGAACTGGTGCTGGTAGTGGTACTGTGACTGGTACCATTACTGGAAACAGCACTGGCGTGGGTACTATTCCTGCTACTAATAGTACAGTTGGTACAAAAATCTATTAGTGTCAAAAATTCCTTCAATTTTGTATATACACTTCTATTACATTTTTCTCAATCTTAATAATATTTCCTCTGTTTTCTCTCTGCTTTACTGATTGCGTATTCTTCTTTGCTCTTTTTAATATTCATGAAGGCTATATGAATCCTTAAGTCTTTAAATCTGTAAGTTTCTAACTTTCTTAACGGTGTTGAATTCCAAAATTCGTGTTAAGTTCGCTGATTTTAATAAAATTCTTCCAAACGCTAGGTATGACAACTATCTACATTTAGATATGTCAAGCGTTCTATCTAGATCTGGAGTAACTTGTCTAGTACCAGCACCAAGGTATGAAATCAACTTTACCTTTCAAGAGTTAATAAACAATTTTTAATTGATTTTTTTCTTTAAGACGTGTCATAAGTTGGTTACTACCATTAGAACCATTTCATTGGATTCTTTGGATTGGAATTGTTGGCTGTTTGATTTTGGAAACAATTGGTCTTCTAGTAACTTGTTGGGCTGATAGAACAGAAAATGTTTCATTAACTGAAAGTACACATTTTGGTTATGTGACAAGTTTGAAATTATTTGTTTCACAAGGTTCAGATTATTTGCCATCATCGGTTTCGGTTAGAATTGTCTTATTTTCATGCTACATGATTGATATTATCATAACGAGTATTTATAGTGGAGGATTGGCAAGTATTTTAACAATACCAACGTGAGTTATTAAATATTTTATTTTGATTGAATAATAATTTTTAAAATATGAAGAAAGTTTGGAAGAGGTTGCTGATAGTGTTGAACGTTTGGCTAAGTTCAAACTTATTTGGACTGCTACCGCATACAATTGGATATTGACTATTAATGGTTCTGATATGGTAAAAACTTCATTTTTAGTCAAAATTTAAATTTTTCAAATTTTGAAGTGTTTTTCCAGGAATTAATAAATCAAGTTTTGCAAAATTTTCGAGTTTATAGTGCTGAAGAAATCAAAGGAAATCGAGAATTGGCAAAGTCTATTGGTTTTACTATCGAAAGACTTGATTTTGGTAAAATCTTTTCATATTTTAAGAATTTTTTTGTTTCTATTTTTTGTTAATTTTAAGGTCACTTTGCAATACCCGATCATTTGGACCAAGAACTTATTGATGGTTTAAAATTGATGATTGATGATATTTACTATCAATATTGTGTTGCTTTTGTACCAAGATCATGGGCACTTTTGGAAAAATTTGACAATGTTATGATGATGATGCATTCAAGTGGTTTGACTCAATATCTTGAATGGAAGGTTGATAAGTTTTAATTTTTTTATTTTCTGTATGAATTTTTAATAGGTTATATGTTTTTAGGTTGTTGCTGATCATATGAATGAAAATTTACAAAAACAAGTCGAATCATCAGCTAAAACAAATTTTGACAGTGTTGGCCCGGTAAAATTAGGAATGGAAAATTTTGCTGGAATTATAATTGTTTTGATCGTTGGAATATTTATCAGTACTTTAGCTTTTGTTGGAGAAATTATACATTTTCGTTATTACTATAAGAAAATTGTATCTGATCGAGAATAGAAAATTGATTACTTGATTAATTTAATTTTGATTTAATATTTGCGTTTCTTTGAAAATTGTTATAAATGCACTTGCACTTGCACTGTGTGGTTTATATTTAATTAGTTCAAAAATAGAAGCAAAAAAATATAATTTGTTTGAAATTGCAATTTGGAAGTTTTTTTTTAAACATGAATCAACTTAAACGAATGGGTGGATTCACTTCAAATTTGGCATGTAGCAAGTTTTGTAGATTACAAATTTTGTAGTACCCAAAATGACGTTATTTTCCATATACCTAGGTACTAATTTTTGAAATGTAAAATTTTCACAAAAACACTACTGTTGAATAAAAAAATTCAAATGTAAGTTTCTAAACAAAGTCTATTATGATGATAATTTAGTTTTGATTTTGAATTTCATTACAATTGGTACTTGCAATAAAGTTTTTTTTGCGAATATAAAATTTTCGAAAATGAAATTCTTGTTTAAGATGTTGTTACTTCAAAATGGCATACTAAATATTAAAAAAAAAAAAATTGTTTGAAAAAAAAAATTAATATTTTTTTATTTTGTTACAAAAAAGAATGAAATTGCAAATCTATTTTTTTTCATATGCACTTACATTTTTACATTTTAGATATTGTTTGTTTTATTTTCTTTGAACAACTATTTTTTCCATAGGAACATTCACCAAATTTGTATACAAACTTTTAAAAATTCAGAAAAAATTCAGTGCGAGCCAGTCGTGCTTTTTATTTTGAATATACGATTTTGAAAAAAAAAAAAAAAACAAACAAAAACAAAATTAAAGTTGGTATGCCATTTTGTAGTACTTCCTCCTGACCAACACCTTAGACTACAAATTCAAAAAATTGAATGAAAATTTCAAAATTGTTATTTTTGATTTTTTTAATGGCTAAATGGAGGTTTCAAAGCCGAAACAGACCAGGTCAAAAAAAGAACAAAATCCATATCTAGTGCCAAAATCTGCGCAAGGTTTAACTCTACTAAAATCTGTCATAAGTTTGATCCAAAATTGTTTCTGTTCAAACTGTCATTTGTTTAAAAGAATATTTACGATAACATTCAATGTAAGCGTATTTACCTTAACCCGTTATATCTCCGAATTTACTTTTTGTGAATTGGTTCACCATAAAAAGTTTTTTGTGTACAAACTTTTGCTGAAATTGAATTTTTAAATTGAGTCATTTACAGAAACAAAAAAAATCGGTTTTATATGTAGTAAGCACCGTTAGTAATGAATTTAAAAAAAAAGTTTTTTCATGAGAAGATAGACCTTGTTTTAAAAATTTAACCAAAAAACACTGACTTTCTCGTAAGCGATTGATCGTATCTTGAATAAAAGAAAAAAATTTACAGATTAGTCGTAAAAATGGATCACAGGAATTTCAATGCCTGTGAACACAAATGCTTTCAAAAATAGTCACTGTAAAAATAAAAAAAAAATGTCACGCGACCAAAATCGCATATTCCTAGCCTTAGAGTGATTTAAAAATAATCATCTTTAAAAATTGGAAATAAAAGTTTTTGGACAAAAAAATATTTTTTTTTTAATTGAAAATATGTAATACCTACATTTTTTTAAGGTGTGGTCAAAAAGCTAATTTGATAAAAATAATTTTTTGGATGCAGAGGTCTTTTGGTCCCCTTTTTAAATTACAATTTTAAATTTTTTTTCTCAATAAAACGATTTTTAGATTTTTATTTAAAACAAATTTTATTTACGAAACATTTAGGTAATAGAACCGTTTTTTTTTAACATTTAAATTTTATTTGAAAAATCAAGTTTTTCGAAAAAGAACTTTAAATTTTCTTGAAACATTGTTGTTATGTGCCAATTAATAATTCCTTTCTAATGACATCAATATTTTTTGAAAAAAAAAATCTCCATTAGTGTTTTTTTCATGAAAATTCTTGGCAAACTTTAACTTTAAAATTTATTAAAAGAGATGTTTTTGAAATTTTAAAATTTATTTTATATATTATATAGCTATTTTTGAAGTTTTTGTTAATTTTTTTATCAAATTAAATTAAGAATATACTTTTATAAATTAAAAAAAAAAAACAATAACTTTTACAATAAAAGCACGGACATGAGAGCAAGGTTTTTATAAGAAGCAAGTTAAGATCTTATTCTTGAAAAAGAGATCAAAAACTTTTATATTTCTATATTTTATTGGTATAGAAAGATAGAAAAATAGCTTAGTTTAATTCGGTAAATGACAAAGTTTAAACACAACCTACCTAAACGCTATAATTAAAATCCATTAACTGTCAATTTGGTTAGAAAAAATAGTCAAATTAATAAAATTCCCTCAAATGTAAAAATATCTTGTAAATATTATTGGAATCCAGATTTTAAACAATACTATTATTATTACAGGGTTGAAGTATATTGGCATCTTGATATGTCACTGCCATTTTCCAGAGATTGTATAAGATGTTTAGTACCAGTACCAAGGTAATGATGTTTAAAGTATAAATATTGTATAAAGGTTGAAATACGCATTTTCAAAATAATTTTGAAATCGAAATGAAACTTTAATGTAAATGTACACTTTTTTAATTCTTTTGAAAGACGACTAACCACCTGGTTTTTACCATTCGAACCATTTCAAGCAACCCTCTGGCTCGGATTATGTGGATGTTTATTATTAGAATTTCTTGGATTATTATTTACTCGCAAAATGGGAAAAGAAGACATGAACGAATATTCATGGAAATCTTGTATTCAATTTGGCTACGTATCAACTTTCAAGTTATTCGTATCACAAGGAACCAACTATATAACACGATCAACTTCACTTCGTGTGATTTTGTTCTCATGCTATATGATTGATATTATTATAACAAGCGTTTACAGTGGAGGACTGTCAAGTATACTAACCATTCCTGCGTAGGTGGAATAACAAGCAATTTTTTCACAGAAAAAATGTATTCATCCTTACAAATTTCGTTTTTTTTTTTTTAGTTTTAGCATTCCAGCTGATAGTGTTGATGAAATGATCAAACAGCACCTTACTTGGGGAGCAACATCAATCGCCTGGATTGCAAACTTAAAAAACACAGAAGATGTAAGTTCCCGAAATTACAAGTTCGGTTGTCAACTCTTTTGTTTTTCATTAAGGAACGTATGTCTAAAGTCGTGGATCTCTTCAGTACCTTTCCTATCAACGAATTGAGGCAAAATAGTTTAGCAGGTCAAATTGGGGTTGCAGTTGAACGTCTTCAATGGGGTTTGTCTTAAGTTCAAAGTTTTTGAAATTCAAAAATTAGAAAAAAAAAAACTTTTTTTGTAAAAAAATAGGCCATTTTGCTTTATATTCATATTTTGATCAAGACATAATCGATGGAATGAAATTGATGGTTGAAGATATAACTTATGAGTATGTAGTTGCATTCACACCTCGTCCATGGGCACTTTTGGAAAAGTTCAATAATTACATACTTTTGGTTCAGTCAAGTGGAATTTCAAAATATTGGGAATGGATGGTAAAATTTTGTTTATTTGTTTTTTTTTTTTTTTTATTGATGGAATTTTTTTAAAGGTTGTTGCTGATCATCTCAATGAAAAACTACAAAAACAAATTGATAATTCAGCTTTCACTAGTTTTACTAATGCTGGTCCAGTAAAATTGGGAATTGAAAATTTTGCAGGAATTCTAGTACTTTGGTTAGTTGGAATTGGTTTTAGTACAATTGTTTTTGCATTGGAAATAATTTATTACAAAAAGTACTAAAAATCCAATTCTTTTGATTACCTATATACAACTTTTTACTGGAACACCCTGTACTTACTTAATAAAAAAAAATAAACGCACTTAGTCTAATTACTTAACACATTACAGTAACGGTATTTTATTTCTCTTTTTGTATTTTGCTCAACAGAGCATAACTTTCAAACTCATATACACATTCATATAGTACTTGTATAAGCCCGACCCCGAAACTACAAAATGATGGAGAAAATAAAGCTGAACAAAACAAAAAAATGTCAAATAACAGTGACAGTTTGTTTGTTTGTTGCATATTTGCAATTATGAAAAGTGCTTACTATATGCATTAACTTTCGCTTGTATCATTTTTTGCGATGCACAGACAATAGGTTTTTAGTTAAGATAATGTTTACTTTGTGACTTTGTCTGTTTGTCAAGGCCTTCAAAAAATTCTAAAAGAAATCATAACAAGTCAAGTGTGAATATACACATCGTTATGAAAACTTGTAAGAGGGTAAGTAAAATGAATGCATTTTTTTGGCATGAATGTTCTTCTGAAGATTGAAAACTCTGTAAAAAAAAAAAGAAAGTACATATTAATGTTTACTTTTATTTTGTGATCAATCTTTATAAGAGTTTTGTTTGGAAATTTCTTTTATTTTATCTAAGAGTACATCTATATTCTTTTACATTCACGACCTTGAAATCATTTCAAATATTAATTTTCAGCTATTTATTTGAAATATGTTGCTTTATTTTTCATATTTCCTTCAAGGTCTCCTGTTTTCTAGTTTTAAAAACAAATTTCAGCTATAGAAACATTGGCATTTTTTTTAAATTTTAATTTTAATTTTAATTTTAATTTTAATTTTAATTTTAATTTTAATTTTAATTTTAATTTTAATTTTAATTTTAATTTTAATTTTAATTTTAATTTTAATTTTAATTTTAATTTTAATTTTAATTTTAATTTTAATTTTAATTTTAATTTTAATTTTAATTTTAATTTTAATTTTAATTTTAATTTTAATTTTAATTTTAATTTTAATTTTAATTTTAATTTTAATTTTAATTTTAATTTTAATTTTAATTTTAATTTTAATTTTAATTTTAATTTTAATTTTAATTTTAATTTTAATTTTAATTTTAATGTTCCCCTAAAAATTTAAACTCAAATATTCAAAGGGTTTTTAAGTAAAAATATTGTCCTTTAAGGACCTTTTTATATTAAATTTCCCACTACACCTCCTTTTGCATAACAAAGACTATATTTTAACTTCCTTATCTGATCGAATAAATTTTCCAAATCAAATGACAAAAGCATCTTAATGTTAAATTTCTGTCTTAATTTTCAAACGCCTTCCGCATTTGGGTTCCTGCCTCCCAAAACCTTCCCTTGTTTATTTTAACTAACACTTAGTGGTCTCTTATGGCCATTTTCACACAACACACAAACAAATTGTTAAGAATCAAAATATTCGACTTGGAAGGGAAATTTCCGCATCGAGTCTATTCTTCCTTTTGTTCATTTAAACTTTCTCTGAATTGTGAAAACATTGTGTTTTCCATATTTATATACCTGATGTATTATTTCAAAACACTATTATCCTGGTGATTTCAGTTGTGAGGTGTCCTTAATGGTCGTAAAACGTGAAAGCTACCCCCAAGAACATCAAGACAACACACGGAAGACGGAAGAGAGAAAAATAAGGGCAACCATTATTTGCAACAGGCGTGACGTGACCATCAAGGTGTGCGGACACAATATCAAGGATTCGTTGTTTGTTCTTCTGTTATCACTTCCGCCCAAGACAAACATGATTGTCTTCCATTTTATATGAATGCCAACACATTTACCCCCTCCCTCAAAGTCCCCCCCCCCCTGGGAAGCTAATATGAACATACTCGAGGCAACACATTCTTTTCGAGACGGCAAAAGAAGACAGATAGGTATCACCATTTGCAACCCTTTTATATATATATTTTTTTTTCTCTGTGTTTGCTTTCTCTAAAAATATATCCTGCACAAAATGGGTGGTGCCACACAACACATTCCTTTAAGTGGGAATCAGGTGAGTTTGTTGCTTGATATTATGGAGCTCTCTACTCTACTCCTCTTTTTCAAGTCAGCAGAGGCATCATCAGGATGATGGGGTTTCAACTTGATAGACATTCGAATTCGAAATTCTGATTTCAAATTCCTGTTTTTTTTTTGTTGTCTTTTTTGATATAGTTGAGGCTATATAAAGAGAGAGTGAGTTTTATTGTTCATTTTAACACCTTTTTTTTTCTTTCTTCTTCTTTGTTGTTGGTGATGTTGATGAATTTGAACTGAAATCGATAAATCAGGAAGAATATTTTTAATTCTTCAACCAAAAGATTTGATGATGGCATTTTCATGATTTATTAAAATTCCAGAAACAGAAATGATCAAGGGATGAGTTTGATTTTATAGGGGAGTTATTTTTAAGATAGAAGTTCTAAGAAAAAAATCGATTTATAAAGAAAGAATTCAATGTGAAGATCAGATGGTTTATGAGTGGTTCTTAATTCATATTTACTTTCTTACACAAAACTCTCTTCTTTTTCTCCAATTTTTAAATGAAAGAGTTTATTTATTTTATCTGTCTAACAGTTTTTTTTTTTTATATAAAGCATAGATAATTCTAGATAAATTGTTATGATTAATATAAAATTAAATTTAAATAAAAATATAAAAAAGTACGCATACGCCACAGTGAACTTTTTTTGTTATGTTTTTTTTTTAATTAATTTATAAATTCAAATCGATCGTTAGTTAGAAGATCGTGAAAATAATAATTGCTTCATATTAAAAAGTGGTAAGTTTATGGGTAAGAAAATTTTTGACTAACCAAAAAACTTAAAGGAATGCAAAATTTTTTTGCGATTTGTCATGAAACCCAAACGAACTAAGATTTTTTTTCATAGAGAATATTCACCAAACATGTTGAATTGATTTTAGGATTTTTCGGAGAAGAAAAGCGATATCGAAATGATTTAAACGGATTTTAAAAGAAGAAACTTAGTTCTTTAAGAAACCGCTACAAATGTAATTATAAAAAATTATCACGCAAGATGACATAACCTCAAAAACTGTTAAAAAAGGGTATTTTTGATTTTCTAACGGTAATATCTCAAAAACTTGATGTGATGGAATTTTTTTGACTTTGGATTCGAGTTCAGCATACGAAAAACCATTAGAAAAGTATACCCTGACTTCTATAAAAAAAAACTTTTTGATTAGAGAAATCGAATTGGGCAGAAAAAATGAACGGACTTAGATTCGAATATCTGAAGATCTAAAAATGCCACTAATTTGATTGAAATGCCGTTAAAAAGAAAGATATTTTTTCTAAAAATAGAGCCATTATTTGAGTTTCTACCATTATTATTAACAGAGTTATTAATAAAAACGTGTGAAAAAGTACGTAAAAGTACGTTTTTTCATAACTTATTAAGCTCATAAAAAACGAATAGCTCGATAGAAAATTTTAAAAAAGCTTTTTTTTACTATTTAGACCACAAGGAACATTTCTGCATCAAAACATATGGAGTGCAAGATACTTCGAGTAGTGTCGCGTTCAAACGACCCGTGGGCTGATCATGTGATAATATGCAGGGTCGAATCTAAAAATCAAAACTCAAATAAATGGGTTAATAAGTTTAGAAATAAAAACCAAGGATAAAAACAGTCTATAAAAAATAAATCGGATGAAAAGATGTTTTTTTTTCTAAGAGACAGAAAAATTATGTAATTGGTCCCAAAAAGCCGATGATTTATTTTTATTATTTTTTTTTTTTTTCGATGACAAATTGAACGTTATACTTTTTAAGTTCTTAGACGTTGGACACAAATCATTGACTTTTTGTTAAAAATTGCATTTTTACTGTTTCTTCGAAAAAACCACCCTTTTACCTAATTTTTTTATATGAAAACTTTTTGTTCTTACTTTCTATCCTAAATGCAACGTTTTTACCAAATTTTATAAGGGTGGCACATCAATTTTCAAAACAAAAAAAAAAACACCCTTTAAACCATGATATCCTTATAGACACTTCAAATTTGTGTTTCTAATCTTAAAAGTAACATAACTGCTGAGTTTCAAAAGGATAATACTATAATTACTTATTTTTTCCAATATATCCACATTTTCTCTACACCTAAAAAAAAAAACACCCTTTCACATGACAAACAAATGTAGGTATATACCTGGTATATACTTATTTTATTAGTAAATCCCATGTCAAGGAAAACATATTTAACAAATTTCGTAAGGGTACCTTTTGTACCATTTATTTTAACGGACTTGTCGGTATAGCGGATTTTTCCTTATTTCCCAAAAAAACACCCTTTTATCTAAAATATTTTTATAGACTTCTTAGGTTCTTGGTTTCTATTATAAATGAACCATTTGTACCAATTTTCATTAGGGTAACATTTTTGTCCCAGTTTTTGTGGTACACTGAGCCAAAAAACAACGTAAAATCAATCGAAACCACTTTGAATCAATGGAAAATCACTACATTTTTAGCCTAAAGTGGAAAATGATTGAATCAAAGTAGCACACTTTAAATCTAAGTTGTTCACACATTAAAAAAAATAAAAAAAAGTAAAACTAGCATCCGCTGGGGATCGAACCTGCTATATTTGGGTTGACAAGCTTGTGCTTTACCACTGTGCCATCTCACTTATAAAACTTGATGTGACAAACTGTAAGTTAACCATAGGACGATTTTTAGAAAATTAAAGAATATATTTTTCACCATTGATTCAATGTAGACCGGATTAAAAATTACTATGCGTTTTTTCTCTGGGTGTACTAGATACTAATTCCGAATTCTTTATTTCTAAAAAAAAACACCCTTTCACTTAGGATAATTTTGAAGACTGTGTAAATTCTTAGTTCTTTAACAAACGAAACTTTTACACCTAATTTAAAAAATTAACAAAATGTATGTCAGCTGTTATGATACCTTT
Organism: Episyrphus balteatus; assembly: GCF_945859705.1. Lineage (NCBI taxonomy): Eukaryota > Metazoa > Arthropoda > Insecta > Diptera > Syrphidae > Episyrphus > Episyrphus balteatus. The sequence goes on from NC_079137.1 coordinate 51,815,125, forward strand.
CTCACACATAATAATTCAACCCCTAAAAACAAAACACCCTTTCACCAAGAATATTTTTAAAAACTTAATGGATCCTATATCCCTGTTTAAAACCTTCATCCCGAATTTCTTCAGTGTATTATGTTTTTCATATGGGTTTCGATTTATATTTTACTTATTGAATTAAAAAAACAAGCACCCTTCTTGTTTCGGTAACTTCTTTTAGAGCAATCGTATTGACTTTATTTTAATGTTATTAGATTCAGCATCAAAAAATACCGTAAAAACATGTGTCGTATTGTTATGTACCAGAAACAAATTTTTTCACTGTATTCTACGAAAAAAACATCCTTTCACTTTCACACAATTTTTTTTTATTATAGACTTTTTTGATTCTTGGTTCAAACCTTTTGCCATGTTTCATGAGAGTAACAATTTTTGTTTTCTTTTTAATAGGTACCTATTTTACCAGTTCTATTGTTAAATCAAAATCATTGGAATCTATAACGATATTGATTTTTGAAAAAATCAGTTTACAGCAAATTTAATTAATAGAACTTTAGTATCTTCATCAAGATGTTCTGGACAATAAACCAGACCTAGTGTTGCATGAAATCATCATCATCATAATAATCAAAGTCCCCCCAAGAGTCCATATAATTTTGTAGGCTATGTTATTTCCATCGTTGGTTGTTCTTTTGGACGCTTCAAAATGTGCACACAGCATAACCAATAGCGCAAAACTTTACTTATAAAAAATGAAAAAGAAAAACACAGACAAAAAAAAAAAATATCATTTCATGACCACAAAGCGCGACAAATTGTTTCGTTCGAATGCAATTAAAGTTTGTGCGCCTATATACCGTCTATTAGCGGTGAATTTCCAATAACCATATCGCCCATAGAACACAAAAACACTCAGACAAACACACACCAACTTTCTCTACAGAGAAAAAAGAGAGATCGAGTAATATTTTGCATTAGAATGTGTAAATATTTGTTCGCGTTTTCCTCATAACATTTTCTATGGACTTTTACGGTTTAATAACCCAGCTACAGGATGTCAGCGCCAATAAAGCAAGCCGCAGCAGCAATTGGCTTATATGGAAAGCTGGCGCATGTACTGTACTAGTTTAATTAACTGCAACATGCAATGCATATGGAATGTTAGAATTCTATATAGTGTCCTTGGGGATAATAATCAGATGCATTAATGGCATGTATAGAGTATATTTTTGTGTGTGTGTGTGTGTGTTTTTGTGCTATGCAGAGAGAACCCAGTTGTAAAAGAGAATTTAATTTAATATGCAAAATAATAATGGTTGTGTGATTAGCGTATTGTTTTGTTGAAAGTAAAAAAAAAATCTAGTACAGGATAAATTTTCATATTCAATGGTGTATTCTCGGTAGACACAAAAATTTATTATTATTTTCTGTGTAGATATACCTTCTAAAATGTTATGTCTACAATTTACTTAAATTAGGTGTTTGATGGTGAGATAACGAATATTATTATGGAATCTGTTAGAAAAAATGTTAAAAAAAATATATTTTGGATCTAAAATTGATTAAGTTTGCAAATTAACTTGGAAACTTCTTTTTAATGCAGAAAACAAATGTAGAACGAAACTACACTAGCCCAAAAAAATTAAGGGAACAAAAAAAATCGATTTTCGATAAGCTGTATCTCAGTAAAAAATGATCGTATCATGAAAATACATAAAGCATGGGAAAGCTTCATTCTTCTATAGTTTTAGAATTTTATGATGGTAAAAAAGGTAAATCGTTGGAGCTGTTCACAAACCAAAATTGTCCGA